>NC_056725.1:441905691-442129976 GCF_019279795.1 Protopterus annectens | reverse complement strand
TTTTTGTAAATGGTTCTTTAAAGCCAAAACCCCAATGGAAAGCCAATCCTTTGTTTGGGGGGGGGGGATTTGGGGTGTTTTTTTTACAAAGGGAAATTTTTTTTTAAAAAAAAGTTAGGAATGGAAAAGAATACACAGTCAAGCACAACTACAGTTGGGTATGTTATTTTCCTGTGCCACTGTCGAGCAGTGGCACAGAAGTGGTCACTGGGGTGTAAGGTCAAGCTCATCATTCCCCCACCCTAACTCCACAATCTCTAGGGTAGATTATATTAGCCATCATTCCCCACCCCAAACTCCACATACACAACAACCATCCCTTCTCAGGTGAACTGATTAAGACTTAAATGTTATAACACAAGAGATGCCTCTGTTTTGTGTACATGTCAGTTCCTTTGGAACCCTTCTGTGTCACAAAGGGTGTCCAGACATGTGTGTGTGTGTGTGTGTGTGTGTGTGTGTGTGTGTGTGTGTGTGTGTGTGTGTGTGTGTGTGTGTATATATATATATATATATATATATATATATATATATATATATATATATATATATGGCTATAGCTGTGTTCGTGTATGCATATATATATATATATATATATATATATATATATATATATATATATATATATATAGAGAGAGAGAGAGAGATGTGTGTGTGTGTGTGTGTGTGTGTGTGTGTGTGTGTGTGTGTGTGTGTGTGTGTGTGTGTGTGTACACATCCCGTATGTGCATATGTAGTTATGACAGTTGTACAGATGTAGACTTGTCTTTGTTGTTTCACAGAGTACAGTACATTCAAGGGTACTGTACATATGTACACAAAGTGACTGTTCCATTTGTTTTCAGTACTGGGGAATACCTCTAGTAAGATGTGCATTATAAACTCCATGCAACGTGTATACAATCCAGATGACTTAGTGGTACATCCAGTGACCTTAGTGTGCATGGTCCAGGGTTCAAGACCTACAAGCTTTGTTGATACTGTCAATTAGAACTACATAAGGCAGGTGTAAATGTGTTTTCATGACAGTAAGTGGCAGGTAAAAGACATGTACAACTTGGAGTACACTTGAAATGCCCTTCTTTGGCAATCCTGCTGATGTCACCCTCATACAAATATACCTTTGGGACTGCTATAATCCAGTAATCTTCATGGCACGTGCTGTAACTGTGCAATGCTGTAGTGTGCTAAACTATTTTGGTAGGTGTTCTAATCCCAGACAGGTCAACTGTGTGTCTGTGTGTCTGTGTGTGTGTGTGTGTGTGTGTCTGTCTGCCTGAGAAAGAAACAATGCTTTTTAGAGTATGCACACTCTTTACAATTCACATACTCACCTTTGGCAATTCTGTTGATGTCACCCACCTAGAAATATACCTCTGGGACTGCTGTAACCCAGTATTCTCTGTAACGCTTGCTGTAACTGCGTATTGCTGTAGTGTGATAAACTAGTTAGGTAGGGATTCTATTCCAAGACAGGCCAAGTGTGTATGTGTGTCTGTCTGCCTGAGAAAGTAGCAATGCTTTTTAGAGTATGCACACTCTTTACAATTCACATAACCACCTGTGGCAATCCTGCTGATGTCACTCACCTAGAAATACACCTCTGGGACTTCTGTAACCTAGTAATCTCTGTAGCACGTGCTGTAACTGCATAATGCTGTAGCGTGATAAAC
Source organism: Protopterus annectens (assembly GCF_019279795.1). NCBI lineage: Eukaryota > Metazoa > Chordata > Ceratodontiformes > Protopteridae > Protopterus > Protopterus annectens. The sequence goes on along the minus strand of NC_056725.1, from coordinate 442,128,303 downwards.
TAGTGAGGTAGGGGTTCTATTCCAAGACAGGCCAACTGTGTTTGTGTTTGCCTGAGAAAGGAATAATTCTTTTTAAAGTATGCACACTCTTTACAATTCACATAACCACCTTTGGCAATCCTGCTGTTGTCACCCACCTAGTAATACACCTCTGGAACTGCTGTAACCCAGTAATCTGTATAGCGAGTGCTGTAATGGTGCAATGCTGTAGTGTGATAAACTAGTAAGATAAGGGTGCTATTCCAAGACATGTCAGGTGTGTGCTTGACAGTCGGTGGCTGTGAGTGTCTAACCACTGGACACGGGGAGAGGATTTTGTAGTTTTCCTGTATGGTGTCCATATTATATGTCACAATGTCCACCTCACGAGGAGTACATATGTCAATCAGCCAAGGGACTGTGTTGGCAAGCCATACCCCTACATCTGGTATTACTCAGAATACGTTCTGAACCCATGTGTCATACACAAACACACTTGCCTAGAATATCCCACTATCTTGCTAGTACCTTGCATATTGATGACAGATAGTAGGCATAGTGTGATTGCAGTGGTCTGCAGAGGGCATGGCACCCTGTCCAGCAGTACAATAGGCACATAATTGCGGACAACGTGCCTTCACTATGTTCCCCACTGGATGCCTGCAACATATGTGGTGCCATCAAATTTGATCCACAGAGGCCATACAATGCCTTACACATGTGCCCTGTATGGACTGATGCCACTGACACCAGGGAATACCTGTATCATGCTATCAATGCAGGTGCAGAGTCAACCTGCTGTCTATAAGCAGGCCCTGCCACACCAGGCCAGTATTGGCATATCTGAGGATAACAGTCTGTGTACAAAACATGTGCCAGCCAAACCAAGTACACTTGTACATGTCACTGTACATTATTGTGGGACATGCACATCCCAGGCAATGTCCATGTCAAGGACTATCAAACACAGACATGGCATGCATTGCAAAGCAAGGGCCATACACGATGGTAACCAGGATGTCAGGACAGTTCATACAATACCCATCTGAGTGGAACATTGCAGACACTACACCCCTGTACAACACTGCACACCATTGTTGGGTGGTGTGATGCCAAGGATTACCCCTCACCCAGCCTTGTACAGCCATCTTGCACAGCCAACCACTACAGACCCATGAAGCAATGCACACATGCATGTCAGTACTGGCACCTTGTGTCTGTGTGTGGGGTATGATACTCCCTACCACATTCGCATCCAGTATAACTCCCATTGGCATACCAACTGATGTCAGACACGTTCACATGCCCTAGCCCATAGAACCTCCGGATATCCCCTGTGGTACATGTAGTACCTGTGCATTACTGCAGTGTGGCAAACTAAGTAGTTAGGAAGTGTATTTGTGGGCCTGGCATAGTGTGGCAATGTGTCTGAGTTGCTTAGAGAGTGTGGTTGTGTTGACAATGACATCCATTCATGTGGACAGCCATGTGTGCTACACCTTATATATGTCTACTATATCCCTGTTGCAGATGTCACTCACCAGCACCCATATATGTTCTTACAGCACACCAACATGTCAGCTTTGTGGCACATGGAGTAACTGCATGCACTTGTAATAGTAATGACTAGTCAGACAGGGGTTTGAACCCCTGTACTGGTAGGTGTGTGACAGACAATGCTTAGGTTTTAGTCTCCAGGCCCTTCTCTGATGTACTTTGCCTCTGTCTGTCCCTCCCACACATTCTCTGGTGGATGTGGAGTTGTACACCTGCTCAGCAGCAGCTTGTGTTTTGTAAGTGATGGTCAGGATCAGGTGATGGCCTCTGCACCTATTGCAGTCCTCCTCTAGATGATTACATGTGGAACAGCTGTGGTGAAGTTCCCATAGTCAATGGCATGAAAACACAGTACAATATCTAGGAACATAATGTTGGTGTTTGCCCATGACAGACGCTGTGAGTGGAACCTGAATCTGGTGTTTGGTAAACGGCATCACAGATGATATCTGGATGTTCCTCAAACACCATACATAGTGGAAAATAGCCTAAAGACAGGAGAGTGATGTGCCAGACATGACTACAGCATGTAAGTGTAGCTATGCTTCATTGAGACTACTGCCAGTTTAACAAGTTGTGTGTGATAATGGCTATTCTGCATGTTTTAAAACTGACAAGAGAGTGCTCTGTTTGTGAGGGAACCCCCATCTGTAGGGCCATCTATGGACTGGTCAGTGTGTGGAACCATTCTTTTCCTGTGTTACTCACTGAACACACATCTGTGAACTGCAGAAGCAGTGTGAGGATTGCAGTCAGTACATGGTGATAGTGATGAGAGTTATTGCCATTGCATCCCTGATTGGACATATGTCACATGAAACAGTGGTATGACAGTCAATTTCTGGAGCTCTCAGTGATATGCCACTAATGAGCCACTGTTCATAGCTGCAGTCTCAAGTCTTCTACACTTTGTACAGATGTCATGCAGTATATATGCATGTGTTGTGCTCTCTCTGCAAATGTATACCATCTGTTGTGTTGGGTTAATGGTCATATCTATGCATGCTGTAATAAGTAATCCTGAATGCTGTTGACTATTACTAATCCATATCTGTGTTAAAACTGCAACACCATAGGCTGTATGGTTTTGGAGGTCCCGGCAGAACCTCCTGTCCCACTTCAGCTGGCCATGGCACCGGACACCAGCACATCTGGGGCCCAGCCTTGGACCTCCACCTTTGTTGGCTCTACACCACCTTCTGAGGATGGGACTTACCCCCCTGGGAGCAGGTCCAGACAGGAACTTGTCCACTGTCGTACAGTCCCAGACGTGGTGCATAGGGGACTCAATAAGGATTTGAAGGCCAGATACGCCAGCTCGAGGGCAGAGTGTCACATTTACAGGGTGAGCCTGCCCCTCCTAGACAGCCCCCAGCACAGCCACCTTTGTAGCTGTTTTGGTGCAGTGGTGGCTGCCCATGGCTGGGGACCTTCATCCCACTGTTTCCATCTGGGAGCTCATGGGCTTGTGACTGCTGAACACCCCTCTCCGTCCAAGGTGTATCCCCCCACATGTGTCATATACTGACCCTGTATGCTGTCTTGTCTGTCATCCTACTCAACCTATCTTCCACAAGCATACCTACTCTCCTTCCCCCACATCCCACTCTCACCCTACAGAAGCAAAAGTCCAATCAGTTCCTAGAACAACATTTGCCCCATACATTGCTGCCCATTTCACACACGTGCCCACTGGACACATGTAACCCTTTTAATATGCATCACAACATACTCCAGTTGTCCTCACCCCTGTCTCTCAGGCACACGATCCTGGTATGCACATGACTCCTAAAGGTTCCAGGTACACATGATGCAGATGACCCCATTGTACACACAATACTATCGGTCCCTTTATGGTTACCCCATTTACCTTTTTCATGATGATGATGTCGCACACAGCACCTTGCAAGAGTACTGTTCTCACATAATGATTGGACAGGAACTGTTGTGTTAATGTAAATAAAATGCACAGAGTGATGTATTTGGCCAATGTACAAATGATTGCTTGTACTAATGACACATGTCTCTCTGAGGGAGTCTTGATATTACATAGGACAACACCACTACATAATACAGTCATTGCTGGTGTTTCCCTTTTCACTCCTTTGTAATACTTTGTTGTCACATGGGATGTTCTTGCTATATCTATATATATATATATGTATGTATCTATATCTGGACATAAACACACACACATACATCTACATGATGGAATACATTTCCTATACTGTTGAATGACTGCGCTGGATGATATGTTTGTGATAACATCCGATGTCTGTATATCTGCCATGGCTTAGTAGTAAATCACATTAGCTGTGTGTGCAGGGTCCTGGTTTCGAGCCTTGCAGATGCTGTTTATTTTGTTGCTGGGCAGAAAAAGGCTGCTGGATACGGAGTGATTAAGGCACATTAAAGCAGTTGTGAGCAGGTGTGCGTGGGTTTGCATGGAGCTAAACAATGCTAACCTCCGGTTACAGTTTCTTATACTCAGTTAGCCTCTACATTGCTTCACCAGTGTAATACTCGCATACTGGTGGCCAAACTGGCTTACACCCGCTTGCTCCCGCACTTGCAAATGCACTGCATTTGGTGTTTAAATCTGACACTCACACCCCTGGGTGGGAGTGAGGACTATGATATTACCTTGTGATGCCTATTACATCGGATTACATGCCTACAGTATCGAGAATGACTGCCCATTAGGCGAAAGCATGCTGTTTGACTGTACTGAATCCGTGGCCTGTCCAGAGTTTGATTCATATTATTGGTGTGTTCCTCTTACAATCTGCACCTGTCTGGCTAATACATGGGAACTGACACTCTTCAATACAAACAAGAAATTGGGTTTTAACCCACATCCTTCAGTCGAGTCATGCTACTGCATACCTAATATTCTGTCGTCTTTCTAAGGCTGTAAGTGGAATATGTGCTTTCTGTCCCTATCAGACCTCTCAAATGATTGGGGACAAATATCAACTGAATTAGGGACACATCATAACAACATCAGGGACACATTTAAATTATTAGTGCTATTAACCTGATACTTTGACAGACTCAGAACATATGAATTCATACACATTTTCTGAGGTAAATGATGTTTATAACTCTTAATTGTTGTCTTTATTCATTACATGTAATTCACCACCTTTCCTCCAAAAGTCACCAGTTTTAAGAGGGATTAAGTGGGACAGAGTTAGAATTTGAGTCAAAATCAGGGACGTCCCTGGAAATCGGGGACATTTCAGAGGTGTGGTCCCTATTTGTTCCTCCAGTGGTTTATGTCCTGTCATCTCCGGGGCGGTCTTAATATGACTGCGCCAGCCAACACCTGCATGCCTAGACTCATAATTGCATACCCATAGTTCCCCCATCTATCCTAACTATATACATGTGTATATTTACAGTCACACACACAGATATATATATATATATATATATATATATATATATATATATATATATATATATATACATTACTATATACAGATATAGCTGTATATGTATGCATACATGTATATATTTATATATTGCTGTCTATATGTATATATATATATATATATATATATATATATATATATATATATATATATATATATGTCTAACAACATATGGGTCTATGGGTGTCTGCATATGTATATATTTATATGTGGGTATGTATATGTATTCTGTCTCTGTATGTATACATTTGTACTATGGAGAGGGAGACGTTTATCTCTATGTCGCTATGGGTAGATATACACACACATACCCCTACATATATACATCTACATCTGGTTATTCTGTTCCTTGCCATATAGATTACACTTTGCTGCAGTGGGACTCGTATTGGGTGTGGCTGATTGTTGGGTGATGCCTCTGCTCAATGAACACATTTGCTTATATCCCTGGGGCTGTCATATAGGCCCACATCAGCCAACACTTGCACACCTAGACCCATAAGTAGCTACCCATAGTTCCCCCTCCCGCACCTCCTCTACAGTACCCATCCTTACTCTGTGTCCTGGTCAGTTCTGAACACACCACTGCATGCTGCCCACTCTCCACTTCACAGGACCCATGTCATACAATTGTCTCGACCCATTGGTCATCAGGCTTTTCCACCCTTGCATTCCAGGTATGTATACACCCCAGCCAGAATGGTCAGTGTATCCTGTCTGTGTTCCAAGATTATATTTCATGGGTGCACTGTGTAACCCCCTGGTTGTATCCTGCCTGTTGTCTGAGGAGCAGTGGACTATTTACATTGTTTGTGGGTTTTTGGGTATGTTTCCCATGTCCGGCTGGGGGGGGGTTGGTGGAAGGTCATGCTACGTGTTTCATGTTTCTTGCTTGGGCATCTCACTTCCATTGGCATAGCTGTAAGCAGATGTCATTCTTGTGTGTTGTTTCCTATCATAGCTGTATATCTGTGTATATCTATGTGCGTGCACACACACACACACACACACACACACACACACACATATGTATGTATATATGTTTGCAACTATATATATATATATATATATATATATATATATATATATATATATATATATATATATATATATATATATATTCATACATATATATATATTTGTGTGTGTGTATATGTATGTATACATATATATATATATATATATATATATATATATATATATATATATATGTGTGTGTGTGTGTGTGTGTGTGTGTGTGTGTGTGTGTGTGTGTCTGTAAAGCAATGCATACCCCGTGCCAACGCACTTACACACACTTACTAGTGTTTATATATGCTTAAACCTGCTTACTAGTGCCTTATTCATTATGACACTGACACTTCGCTCCAGTTCACTTTTAATTGTTATTTTGCAGGTTATACAGTGGACAGATGTTGCAATATGTTCATGTACAGATTACCGATGGTAAATGGTATGTGATGCATTGGGATTCGGAATGGGAATGTCTGTTCGTTAGGCGGTTGCTCTAACCAATACATTATTGCTGTGCTGCTTCATTTGCATATATACCCATATACTCATGGCTCCTGGTTCCCCAAACACCCACCCCAATGCCTCCTTAACACTGCAGTCATCCATTCTCCAGTTGGATTCATGGTGTATCCACACCACTACACATTGGCCAATCCCAACTCCTCTAGACCCATCCCATTGGTTGACTCACTCCACATATCCTTAGAATTCCCAAACTTTTAGTCCATAAGCATTGGTGACATGAGCGACCAAAAGGACAATATTCACAATTTTTGGGTTGCCCACATGGGACACGCATGTCTTTATGTCAAGGTTAGACTCTATACTTTATTGCATCCTTACTCCCGTTAACATGACACTACAATAAATTAATAAGTATGACTATGTGGTAACGCACATGTTACACATGAGAGCCTAATTATATACATGTTCGGTGTATTTCTTTTACAAATAGACTGGTTTAGTAATTGGCATTGCTGTAGCAGGCAGATCACAGGAATGATTCCATGAGTGGGAAAGTCCTCACATTTGATTTTTTTCAGCACAGCACTGACTTCGGACATTGTACACACTTCTGCGTTTTACCAGTTTCATCCCTTCCCTCTTATGCACAACCTATTATTCTATCTACTGTCGAGGTTTGTAAGGGCACATTCATGTTATTTATGTCTGCAAATGGAATGAATGTGTTACAGAGAATGTACTTCTTCATATAGATGTCTGCATGTGTGTATGCATATATACTTATAACGAACTCACTGACCTCCACAGGGCAGTCCAATTAGAACCAGCCCATCCAACCCTGGCACGCTTGGATCCATAATTTCATACCCATAGTTCCTCCAGCCCACCCTAGTTCAACATACATGCATACCATCCATTGTCCAGTTGCTATTGCAGCCATGACACACCTCCACACCTTGCCCTCTCCCCGAGCGTTAGGGGCCCTACACGTATGTTGTCCCAACCCATGCATTCTCAGGCTCTCCCACCATTTAGTCCTTGAACATACCTGCCCTTGCTTGTGTAATGGTCGGATGGCCAAATAGTCTATCAATTTTTGGGTAGTCCCACCAGGGACTACCCTCTGTGTGTAAAGTAGACTTAGCAGATCAACAATGTTACTCCCACTGGTAATATCCTGCCTGTGGTGTGAGTAGCAGTGCTTTGCTCACTCCTACTCAGCTTGATATGACATACACTGACAGTGCTATATAATACTGGGGTTGCTGTTGATTCCCTTTTCATTCCTTTTATATGCTTTATTGTTACATCGTTCTTTCTTCATATATATATATATATTATATATCTGTACAGTCTTATATATATTTCCTATGCTGGTCACTGCTTAGACCCATGCAAGCGCATTTAGATTTGCTTACTGGTACTTGTATATGTTTGCTGCTGCTTATTTGTGCTTACACCTGCTTGCTAGTGCCTTATTCATTATGACAGTGCCACCTTGATTGAATGACATTTAGTTAAATATCTCATGCGATACTCTTATGTTGGTTTTACACCGAAACGACATTCATTCCACATGGAAAATGATTTGTGCTATTGGTGGGCTCGAACCGTGAATGCCTGTTCATTAGGCGGATGCTCTAAACACTACACTATTGACTTTTATGTTGATTCTGCATGTTTCTCTCTATTTGAATGAATGTGGAGGGCAGCAACATGCAAACATGCTGCGCTTTGCTTACACCTTCGATATTGCAGCAATTCAAATGTATAATAGGGACACGGGGAATTTAATTGTGAAAGTTCTAATGACAAGGCTCAACATTCCATTACGTGCTTGTGTGTTTACTACTTCGATTTTATTTCACTGTTCGTGGACACCCTTGTATGCTTAGCATACATTTTGGTATCCACGGACACTGAATTACTGACTTACTATTAGAGGTGGGCTCTACTAGTAGGCATAGTAGGTTGTGCAACTGTTAGGGCATGTTTACGCCTCCATAGTGCAGTGGTGCTGCGGTAGCGTTGTCGCCTCACAGTTAGACATTGCCCATTCGATCCTCAGTTAGAGCGTCTTCCGTGTGGTGACATGCGTGAACAGGCATTCCTTCGTTGAAGGTTGTGCATTAGGCCCAGCAAGCCAGCACGTAAAACTCTACTGCCAATCATTAGCGGACCGGAGTTCCGCTGTGGCGAACCCTAACTGGGAAAAAGCCGAAAGACACAAACAAACAGTGCACTTGTACACACCCCCTGCACTCGCCCACGTTTCCTGTGCACGTCGAGGGTGCGGTGGTGCGCCCTCATACATATTCATATGGCGCTGCTGCACCATCTGTATTGAGGACACTCGGCGCAAGGCTAAAACCGTCATTGTGCCAAGCTTCTTGAATCCCAGGGTTTGTGTACTATTACAGTTCTATATGCCATGTCATATAGCTGTTCAGACACTGACATCCATATAAACAGAGTAATGCAACTGTGAAACAGTTATACAAATATAGTAGTCTGGAAAGGTTCACAATTGTTGCTATCCAGGCCAAGGCCTTCAAATTGTGCAATAGTAAAGACAGACTGGGCCACAGGATACCAAACAATCAACAGTATGTAATGCAGGTATATAGTTCAGCAGCTTCTATCTACACTCTGTACAAAGTCACTAGGTGGTAAAGACTTCAGTTGACCAAATGGGATGTAACTTTTACATAACAAGGCGTAACTGCCACCATCACATGCACACTGACAAGCAGAACAGTCTGTATGGCAGGAGGCAGTAGGCCTGCATTAACCCAATTTATGTGAGTAATATAAATATAGGTGAAGTATACGGTACTGTACATCCAGATACCTTAAGGCAGCTCACCCCTGATACCCCCACATTTTGTAACAGGCTACGTCATTTATGGTGCATCTCCCCTAGACTCAATAATACAAGGCCATATACCACTGTTACATACACTGGCCTCTGGAGTGCATAAAGGCACACGTATTGTGTAGGTGAAGCCCACACATATATGTCCCCAACCCTACCGTATGTGTGGGGGATACAACAGCAGTGGACTGATGGCAGCAATGGCAGTGTGATATACACATAGCCTACTACAGAACAACCCCTGACAGCTTGCCATATGTGTAAAGCTTGGTATGTAGGTGGAGGACAGAGGCTGGAACACAGGCCCATATGTGGAAAACTGTTGGCATACACTAAGCAAGTCACTGGTGTTACAGGATAGTCTGCAACATACCCTTAGCCAGGGAATTGAGGTTAGAAACATAAATGGATGTAGCCATGTACTGATAGCACTCAACACACACACTGCCAGTGAAATATCTGACACAGGACCTGTGTGATGGACAGACAAAACATGATAGGCACACCTCTGGCCACCAAGAGGATAGGCCCACAGTTGAGAGCTATGCAGACAGACTGCATTCCATGATAAACTAGTATGTACACACACACCCTGTAATACGAGTACTATGTAAAGCATAACACAACTCTACTCACACTCTGTCTGTAGTTCTGGAACCTCCTACAAATATATAGCTGGCCTGAGTGTGCCAGTTCCCCTGGAAGTGGTACTGCTACCTGTTTTCTGCAACACTGATGCCCACACATAGGAAGGATGTCCATCAAACAGGAAAGGTAAAGGGACCATTCCTACATGTTGTAGGGATTTATAGTAGGTGGTTGCCATGACAGTGGTAATTGGAAGTACTGCTCAGCAAGCTGCATACAGTTAGCAAGTGTAGGACACTGATTGGAGCAGAGGCCATCACCTGATCAAGTGCATCACCTACTAAAGCCAGGCTGAAATCTAGAGAGAGAGAGAGAGAGAGAGACAGAGAGAGAGAGAGAGAGAGAGAGAGAGAGAGAAGGAGGAAAGGAAAAAAAATACAAAAAAAATACAACTCAAGCTGAAAACACAGGCATTTAGGCAGCTGCCATTCATAAAGACATCATTCCCACAACAGGTATGTGAAGTATATGTACATGTATTAGAATGTAATACCTGATCCATCATAACGGGATAGATGATGTGGAATGAGTTATATGTGCCATCAGGTGTTGTTGTGATGATGTTCACCTGAACAACTGCTATGGACAATAGTGTTTGTCCCTGTGGGTAGTGGGCCATAGCTGCTAACTGTGCAGGTCAGCACTGACAGACAAGATGTAAGCCATCATATTGTGTGTTGTGTAATGGGAAGTATGTATATGATGTTGCCAATAGCTGGTGGTGGAAGTAATGCCATTATCATGGACATGTGAGAGGCATGGACCACCACTGGCAGGATACTCAGGTGAATCTGTAATGTAGCATGCTGGAATGCCATAGGTGTGTAATAGGGTTACCTGCAAACAGGTCCCACACATACCCCACTAATGTCATGCCATGTCTGTGTTGTAGCAAGGCAGAACAGTGCAGCTGTGCAGGGAGGTGTTGTGAGATTGTGGAGCTGATGTCTGAATGTACCCCACATATAGGTATGTATATGTGTACATATGGCACATATATAATATATAAGGATAAATGTATATCAGCATGTATGTCCAGAAATATACATATACCCATGTGTAGACATATATATATATATATATATATATATATATATATATATATATATATATGCACATATATATGAATTCACATATATCTACACATATACAGATCTATACCTACATGTACATATCTACATATGTATAGACACACACACACACAAACATATATGTATGTAAAGACATGTCCCCTATATCACTACCATAGTGATGTGTGCTATGTGTGAGGCAGCAGCACACATAGCAATACACACAGATATCTACAGCTGGCAGTGTGTGCACCATGGATGGGTATGTCACATGTTAGTCTCTTCTTAGCACCACATTGCCCCCATCTGTGAAGTATGCAATGGGAATATGGGGAAGTATGGCAAATACACACGTGGAGGTGGTCAGGATTGGTAGATATAGAGGACAGTCTACAGGGGTGGTATGTGACACATGTGGTGGGTGAACACCATAGATGGTGTTTGTGGTCTGTGATGTGGACGCCTCATGGTCCCCAATATGAGCACAATTGGAACAAGGATCCCATCAACTGCCACTCACAACAACAGTCCATGCCCTGAAGGTGCCTGGTCTGGAGGCTGAGCAGGAGGAGCATTTTGGTTGTGTGAATGTGTACTGGGTGCCTCAGACAGATGTAGCGCATCCCTAATGTATCTGTGGAGCCCAGTGTGGAACAGACCCTAGACCTGAGCTCAGGGGACAGAAACATGTTGGTGTATGCCCTGAGGGAGGGGCAACGTCCCCTGGGTGGTTCCACCTGATGGTATTGCTGTAACAGTACATGAGGAGGCCCCAGGTTGGCACACACATGTGATGTTTCCAGGTATCCTGGTCAGATGGGTCTGGAGAGGCAGTTCAGCTGGCCAACAGAGATATACATGTTATTGGGTCACTGTTATAGAACATTTGTTGGTAGTAATAGTTTACACAATCCCGGTACATGTCCAACAGCATGCATAGATCTCCCCGATAACATAGACTATCAGATGTGCAGCAATCTCAGAGCAGCCATACCACTGGCATATGTGCAACCATAGTGGCCCTGACAATGGCATGCAAGTGAATAGTCTGTAACAGGCCAGCAATGTTAGTGTCCACACAGGGGACATGGCTACAATCACATAGCAGAAGGTGTGGTATAATACACAATCTATCCAAACAGTAGTTAAGCTTTAGCCATACCTAATGAGTTGTGTGCACAGTCTGTTGAAGCTGATGTGGTGGGGGGTGACAGAGATGTGTATTACGAACTGTGGTAACCTTGCATATGAGTTGCTCAGGCCTGTTTCCATCTTTATGTCTTTCAGGCAAGATGTCACACAGCAGGTTACCTGTGTATTCAGCTGAAGAAAATGAGGTCATCATCAACCACCTGGTACAGCACTACCAGATTCTCTTCGGCAGGACAGCTCATGACCAGCAGGAGTGGACCGCCCTGTGGAATGATCTAGTCCACAGGGTCAATGATATCAGCCTGCATAACCACAGTTATGAGCAGGTTCGGCATCATTGCAATGACCTGCTCTGTAATGCACGACACCATGCTGCTGCAGTCCAGGGGGATCACCTCACCGCAGGGTGGAGCCATGCCATCCACCCCCCCGACACATGTGGAGGAGCTCCTGGCTAGCCTCGTGGCACCTGCCCATCCAGAACACTAACAACCACTGGACCCCTCCATGTAGGTGGGTGTCACCCACACACCAGCCGAGGAGCGTGGAGGTAAGGACACAAGGCACATCAGTAGACCACTGTTGTGTAAATATCCACAGTGGTACAGGTACACCATGCATATCTGAAATGTCATAGATATATTGTGTTGCTGCATTGTAGTGATAAACAGATGTCCAGATGTGATAGTATTGTGGGAATTTACCATTGATGTATGATAGTACTGCACTCAGCCTTTAGTAGTGCCACAGGTGTGGCCACTGACATTGCATCTCTCTCCCCCTTATGTAGGTCCCTCCGGGGAAACAACAAGGCAGCAGCCTGTATATGGTGAGTATGTCTTATGTAGATGCATGCCAACACACCGGACATGTAATGGTGATGGTATATTCCATGCACACATCTAGCACACCTACCCCGAATGCATGCTGAACATGTGCATGTATTGTTGCTGTGAAATGCACAATCTCACAGGGGCAACCATTATGGGGTATTACAAGGGTATGTCACATACCTGCATGACAACTAACATCCTGTCATTGTGGAATGTGTCCACAGGGAGTAACATACTGTTGGTAAACATTGCCTACATTAGTGTCATGTTCTGAACAACACCCATATACAGTGCAACATCAGTGTATATACCTGTAGGACAATGCCAACTGCTGCAGAGATACACTATGGCATAAGGCATTACAGTAGTGCACATTATCAGCTATGTCTAGGCTGCAACATGTAGTGTTCAGTGTCTGGGACACTGCAAGGTGACACACACATGTGTAGGGCTTACCTGTCATGCATCTGCATAACAGCTGAGGGAGGGGGGATCTCAGCATGACACACCAGTGCACTGCAGCAGGGATCCTAAGGATGGTAGGAATGGCTCCATCTGTATATAGTCAGGTTCTGGACCTGTGGCAGCCATAACCTTACCCACACTGCAATAGTGACAGCATTGTTTGAACACCATGGGATGTGCACATGAGTAGACCTTGCAATCATTCAGAATAAGGGGACATATGTAGGGTAGACTTAACATACACTAGCAATTGCAGAAGGCGCACACAGGTATACCCCTGCCATGAGCAGTGACTGCTGTAGTACACACAACAAGAGGTGTGATAAACCGTCATGATAAGGGTGTGCACACATGCCCACATGGTGTGTATGCATTTTGGTCAGCAGCCACACACCTAATACAATCTGTAGACACTGCATGTGAAAGTACAGGACATATGTTACATACCGGGCTTGTGTACTGCTAAGATATGCAGTGCTGTGGTCTCATGGCAGATCAAAGATGTGTATGTCGAATCAATAAAGATGTGTACACCTCCATAGCCATGACATGCTCTGATGGTTGTCAGTGTAAGCAACTCTGCAGTTGTCAAACATGGTCAGTTGGTGCTGACAGCTGTAAATCAGGCATCAGGCATTCACACATGACAACAGTCCACATATATTCCAGGTATGTGTTGCTGAAACAACTAGGGGCTGTGAGAGGTATAGCTGACATAACTGACACAGTACTACACATTACACAATTGGTTGTATACCTGTGAGTTGTGGAGCACAGTACATGGCAGGGTGCAGAACAGGTGCAGTGGTATCCAGGGGAAGGGGCATCACCTAGTCACAGTACATGCATCATATACATGTATACTGTTGCTAGCATGGATTGACTATAGCTGAACTGCATGCTGTTCTGTACCATATATTCTGCATGTTGGCAAATGGGTAACAGGAGGACTGTGTGTACGATCATTATGCAACCTCACCTGTATATGTGTGTGTGTGTGTGTGTGTGTGTGTGTGTGTGTGTGTGTGTGTGTGTGTGTGTGTGTGTGTGTGTGTGTGCATCCTGGTGATTAGTTAGTTTGCCTGCATGGTCACTCTGGTGAAGCAGTGGGAGGTAGATACATGTATGATGCATGTGTGCATGTGTGTGTTTGTGGGTGTGGCCATGTGTGCACATGCATGATTGTAGGGTGTTCATACGGCTGTACCCCCCTTTGGGACCGTGCATTACATGGACATGGACTGTCACATAACACACCAGGAATACCTGTCATGTAATCAAAGGACAGCAAATAGTATAATATGGTCTGCAGCATGGAACAGGCATCCAGAGGGAAGGTAGACTCCAGGTGCACACTTAATATAGCAGTCACCAGAGAGGTCACCTACAACTCACATCTGCAGCTCTACAGATGCATTGGGGAAGTAATAGTCAACACCAGGGAGTGTATCCAAATATTACAGCTGACACATGATGGGCTGATGGAGCAGCATATCTGGCATGTACTGAGCATTACATACACATGAAGCACCAGTGGGAGCTATTATGGATACAGCATAGTAGCCCACACATATAGGGGCCATGCACATCATTCTGGCCATACAGAGGGTGCATACCAAATGACAGCAGTGAGGCCATGTAAATCCACTACACACAGGTCAGGCAGGTAAAGTAGCAACAGGCCTTGTGTTGTGGCTGCTTGTGTGGGCATTTAGAGGACTGTGATGTTAATGAGTGGTATTAATGTGTGTATGGTAACAAGTATGATGCAGGATGGGGTAACACATGGACATATATGTGGGACTGTCTGTAAAGCCATGGACAGGTAGGTATTACAGAGATATGTGTGTGTGTGTGTGTGTGTGTGTGTGTGTGTGTGTGTGTGTGTGTGTGTGTGTGTGTGTGTGTGTGTGTGTGTGTGTGTGTGTGTGTGTGTGTGTGTGTGTGTGTGTGTGTACTGTTAGGCAATGCTGTACAGGTTTTAAAGTGTGTTTATTGTTTTACCCCACAGATGGCGAGGTGGGTTAGGGTCCCTCCTGCATCCAATCTGATGTAGGTGTCCATACAGACACTGAAGATGATGATGATAATAATGTTGAGGCACGGGTGGGGTTGTCAGGGGCTGACACTGTGCCAACATTTGACATCCCCCTTTTAGCCACCCCACCCCCACACACAGTTACATTGCCTATACACACCCCATCACCAGTGGCCATAGCAGAGGGACTGCTGGTGTTCAGTGGCAGTGCACAGGAAAGTGTGGCAACCATGCCTACTGTGTCCGGTCACAGCGGGCATAGCCAGATGTCTGGCAGGCCTCCACATAGGCGGATATCCTGGGGTGCTCATGGTATGGTCGCTGGACATCATGCCCCTAGCATAGGTGACATAGCTGCAACCAGCAGAAGCATATTTCAGGCTTAATAGCAGCACAGGCATGTATTGAGCATTACAGCAGACAGGGCCTTAGGCTGCAGAGGGCTGCTCTCGCATCTGTAAGAGACAACCTCCGTGAACTGTCGGGTGCCTTCCATGCTTCTACCGAGCAAGCAGATAGATGGCATGATGAGATGATGGCCCTTATCAGCCATGGTGTGTCTTCTTCAATGTGTGGTGGGGATGCAGCGACACCCACATGGACGTGGGCCAGCAATACCAACAGCTGGCAGTCAATGTGGGCTTGCTAGGACACTATGAGGCTCCTGTAGTGGCAGTAGCAGCCCTGGCAGTGTGTGGGGGGGTGTTGTCCACACCACACCACAGCAGGCCACATACACGTGGTCCTAGCCAGTCCCAGGTGGGACCTGGTACCAGAGGACAAATGTCATCAGCAGGTGGAGTAGCACATCAACTCCTGTACCTAGACATGCCTGCGGAACCTCTGGCAGGCACAGTCCATGTGTCCATGGCCAGAGGCAGTGAACTGCACCCTGCCAGCTATGGTCTGCAGCTGTCCATAAACATCTGTGTAGGGCAGTCACATGGCAGAACTGTGTGCATGCATACTCACACACTATGCAAACACACCTAGGGTAACCTCATACCTATACACACCACATCACCTCAGCCAGCTCCCCAGAGTACACCCATCACCCACACACATGGTGTCAAATGCATGGCCCACCCTCGACCTCTGGCAAACCAACACCACACTCTGTGCATATGATGATACCTGTGCCCCATCCCTGTCATCCATATCTTCGATGCAGGGAAAGGCTGATATGGTTCTGATGGACACAGTGACTGCACACCAGTGTACCACAGTCCTGCAGTGTAACATGTTGTAGGGAGTAGGGTGTGAGGCATATTTGGCAGGTAGTGTAGCCCTCCAGCAATGATGCTTTCTAGCTGTTAGTAACACTGCTTGGTTGTGGTCTCTAAAATTATATGCAAATGTGTTGTAGGTGTACATGTGTCAGCACAAGGATGCCCTGTGCATATGATGATACCTGTGCCCCGTCCCTTTCATCCATACCATCAATGTAGGGACAGGCTGATACAGTTCTGATGCACATGGTGACTGCAAACCAGTGTACCACAGACCTGCAGTGTAACATGTTGTAGGGAGTAGAGTGTGAGGCATGTTTGGCAGGTAGTGTAGCCGTCCAGCAGTAATGCCTTATAGCTGTTAGTAACACTGCTTGGTTGTGGTCTCTAAAATGTTATCCATGTGTGTTGTAGATGTACATGTGTCAGCATGAGGATAGTCTGCTGTCATATTGCACAATGGGGCATGTCACTGTGCTGACACCATAGCAACGACATATCAAGGGTACAGTCAAACACATTTCACAGGTTACTATACCAGGTATTGCCTGTGCCACATGGACAGGTGGCCCACTGAGGCATGTATACTCTGCAACCTGATGTAGACCCATCCACATACATGCACACTGTTACTTGCCAACACTGGGACTAGACCCATACCTAGCAATGTCGTGATACAGACATGTGTGGCTTGCATTGCACAAAAACTGCCTTAACCACTCTGTATCTGACAGCCCTTGTTCTGCCCAGCAACAAAATGAACAGCCCTTGCAGGTCTTGAACTCAGGACCTTTTATACTGAAGTCACAGCATTTAACCACTACACCATGACCACTGTGGAGACAGCTGTACCAATATAGCTGTCATTACACATATTGAGCAGTATTGAACAATTGCCTTTACTTCCTAGATTGTGTAGTCCTTGTTATTAATATGACTGTTGCATCACATATGTTGTTTTATCATAATGTACACATAGATAGATATGGTGAGATACATGTGGGAGGGTATACACAGCCATGACATTTACTCATGACAGGAATATGGATGTATACATATAGGTGTATAGATGTCTGCATGTACATACACATGTATACTCATACATATGTTTGTATACACATCTGTATAATGCTACATATATATAGCCATGTGTACATCTCTTCATATGTATACATATCTACACATATATGTATATATACATACAAATGTGTATATATAGGTATATGTATATGTACATATAGATATATGTGTATATAGCTATATATGTATGCACATCCTATAAGTACAGATATGCCTAGTTATGTTTGTATATATATATATATATATATATATATATATATAGAGAGAGAGAGAGAGAGAGAGATATCTATAACTGTATGTGCATATATGTCTATTCTGATATACCTACTACTGTCGATGTATCTGTAGATATCCATACGTATATGTGCATATGTATCACTATCTGTATATGTGTAGACATATATTGCTCTGTATATGTATATATCTGGGTGTGTATATGTATAGCTATGTACATATACATACCCATCTATATATGTCACTATGTATATGTGTAATCGTATATGTTTATATCTGGATAATTATATGTACATATATTTTCACCATATGTCCTGGACGTGGAGTGTAGCCCTATAGTCCCAACTTCATAGTGCAAGGGGATGTCAGGTATGTATAGCAGGTATATTAGTAGACTATTGCTACTGTAACTTGGATTTCTTCACAGACATGGTGTGTGTGAGGTCACACTTTCCATATGTGTGCCATTGGCTACTGACAGACATCCTAAGGACATCATAATAAAGTACCACTGCTAGCACGTAATGCCCCTGTGGACTGCAGCAGAGATATTGGCCAATATATGTGGACATTCAAAAACACTCAGTGCAGAGGTATACACAGAACCCCTTAGTGCAAAACATGTGTACCATGCCTGACAATATGGATGTTAACAGCCATGTAGATGGGTATAACACATAATGACTGGTATACATATGCCACCATGGGTTATGCATTCACATACCCCTGTCTGGCCTGACACATAATAACCGCTGGTAGAGGGGTGCCATGACCACATGCTACCCACTAGAATTGGCATACATATGTACAGCATCTCACTGCTCTGTCTGACATACATGACTGTTAAGGGAGGCCCAGCAGCAGTACATCTGGCAAGTATCTGCACATGACATCTCACTGGGTAAGTACACTAAGCTGCTAGGCATGTAACAATGCACTGTGCAGGCTACAGGCAGACTGGCTCAACACTGGCCTACATCTCCTATGGGGGAAAGCACATGTACCTGTATATATAGCAGGCTCTGCAGGCATGTCACAGCACAGGGTAAGATACACCTGTGTGAAAGTGCATAACCACAACCAATGTGAACACAGCCACAGCCACATATGGTAAGCTAGCATAATATTACAGTATATGGACTATCTGTTCAACACCATCCTCATATGTGCCACTCACAGACTAACCCTATATATACTGGGCTGCTACACGGTTGGGTCTGCTGGCTCTCTGTGGTATAGGACATATGTGTGCATGGCCCTACAAGCATGTAAGCCAATACGGTAACATACAGTGGAGCAGCATGTAACATCAGATAGGATCGGACCTATAACAATGACATCTACCACAGTCTGTACACAGGCTAAAGTACATATTAACAATACACACACTGTCAACATTCACCATAGGTGCACAGACCTCAGTACTGTACAAACAATCACAGAATGTCCAGATTATGTCATCAAATCTAACCCCTACTGTACACAACATATGTAGCAGTCTGATATCTCACTGGCTTGTTATCAGATATGATGACATTAATGATGGTGTACAGCACATATGCACCTCTTAATGCACGACATATGTACAAAGGTTGACAGAGTTGTGGGTAGAAACACATACACAGGGCTAATATGGACATGTTGCTGTGATAACCTCATACATTTACTGTTGTAACAGGGTTTGTTGCAACATATGTGCTATGAGGGATATGAAGTCAGTAACTGTCACGTCTTTCACCATCTACTGACTGCAATCCTCACACTACCTTCTGAAGTCTCTCTTGAGACTTCTAGAATTACATTCCTATATGAGAGATCTCACTATATTAATAACTAAATACCCGCGTACCACATTTTTGGATTGTGCTGCTGGGCGGCTGTTATAGAAAAGAAAAAAAGAATGAATGAAACAACAGTTATATTTATCTTTTTGAAGAATAATTTTATTTTTATTAACAGCTATATGAAGCATTAAGTCCAGACCGTACTGTGTTCGTGGTAAGTTTGTATGGATGTAACATATAAATAATAATGTAAACTGTTTAGTTTTAGTTTTAAAAACTGACTAATATAATATAGAAGGGTTCTGGGTGTGCAGAAGTATTAGGCTGTGCAATACTATTTACAACCGAGCAAGCAGGATTCATTGTAAATGAATGAACCACAATTTAATTTAATATCTAGTAAACTTAATTAGGTTATTTATGTGTGTTGTGTGTATTGGTTGATTTTATACTATATAAGAAATGCTGCTGTATTGTTAAATATGTATGATGTATAGCATAGCATAGTGCAAGTTTTTATCTTTTACTCTTTTTTATGTTTTGTTTTACTCTGTTTTGAATGCTGTTTGGTAAAAAAGACCCTTGTTCCCTTTGGAGTTTCATCTTGTTGTTTGTTTGTTGTTGGTTTGTTGTTTTGTTCTTTACTTTGGAATATAGTGGTATTATTCTACGTTTTACCTTCTGAAGTTCACAGACACATGCTCTGTGGGTAACACATGAAACCAAGGGCACAACACACTGACAGTCTGCAGATGACCCTACAGATGCAGATTCCTCATAAACATAGAACTGACATGGCAGGTATTAAAACATGTAGGACAGCCATATTCACACACACACTGTTAAACCAACATTACTCCACATGTAGTATAGCAGAACTTACAGTCTGTAGTCAGGTTAGGAACATCACCCTCCTGTGTGTTGCCCTGTTTCCACAGTGTATGTTGTTAGAGGTAAATCCCCAATCCATCTGAGATGTTGTTTGCCAAACAACAGATCTAGTTCCTGCTCACAGTGAATGAAAAGGCCCAACACCAACATGATGTTCCTAGATATTGGAGTGTGTTTCCATGCAATTGGCTATGGGAATGTTACCACAGCTGTTCCGCATGCAATCTGCTAGGGGAGGGCTGTAATTTGTGCAGAGGCCATCAGCTCATCATGCGCATCACTTAAAATACACATGCCGCTGCCTAAGCAAGGCAGGTGTAGGTCTCCACTTCCACCAGAGAGGGAGTGAGAGAGGCAGACAGAGGCAAAAACAAGGCAGGGAGGGGTGGGAGAGTAAAACCTAAGCATGTTTGTGTCACACACCTACCAGCACAGGGTAACAAACCTCTGACAACTATATAGTGATTTTACATTTCTAAGCAGTTATTGGATGTGCCACATAGGTTACATGTTGGGGAGCCCTCAGAACATATATGTGATGGTGAGTGACATCTGCAACAGGGAAATTGTAGCTATATTGTAGGTGTAGTACACGTGCCTGTCCGCATGTACAGGTGCCACTGTCAACACAGCCACATTCTCACAGGGACACACACACATTGACACACATGGCAGGGCCAGGAATACAACCTATCACTAGTGAGATTGCCACAACACATTACTGTGCAGGTATCACATACATCACAGGGGTCATACAGAGGTGATATGAGCAAAGGGTATGGGGAGGTGTCTGACATCAGACAGCATGCTTCAGTATGCCAATGGGGGATGTAGTGAGTGTGGATGCAATCATACGCATCATACAACACATACACAAACACACAGGGTGCCAGTACTGACATGCATGGGTGCATTTCTGCATGGGCGTGTGGTGCCAACTGTGCCAGATGGGTATGCAAGGCTAGGTGATGGGTATACCTTGGCATCATACCACATGACAATGGTCAGCATTGTGGCTCAGGGCTGTAGTTTCAGCATTTGCCCACACAGGTGGGTATTGTATCCCCTATCCAGTCACCTGGGTGACTATTGTGTGTGGCCAATGCTGTGCATCACTTACCATGTATGTGCTCCTTAGTGCATGATATGGACAGTGTCTGGAATGTGCACACCTCCCACATGCATGTACAGTGACATGTGGAACTGTACATGGGGTGTCTGGCCCATGTTGTATACACAGATTATCATCAGATGTGCCAGTCTTGGCCACCTGTGGCGGGAACTGGTAATGGACTACAGATTTACCCTGCACCTACATTGATAGCATGCTAACAGCATTCCCTGGTGTCAGTGGCATCTGTCCATACAGGGCATGTTTTCAGGCATGGTATGTCCTTTGTGGGTCACATGTTATGGCACCACAGGTGTTGCAGGTGTCCAGTGGGGAACATGGGGATGGTGCACTGTCTGCATGTACGTGCCTATTGGACAGATGGACAGGGTGCCATGCCCTCTGTAGCCCACTGCAAACACTCCATAGTTACTATCAGTGGCCAATATGCAATGTACTACCCACATATTGGCTGTTGCCTAGGCATGTGTGTGTGTGTGTGTGTGTGTGTGTGTGTGTGTGTGTGTGTGTGTGTGTGTGTGTGTGTGTGTGTGTGTGTGTGTGTTTGGGACATGGGTTGAGAGTGTGCTCTGGGTATTACTGGGGTTGCTAACTGTGATTACTTGGCCTTGATGTCACTTATGGGTATGGATTTGCACCCCAGCCTCTCAGCTATTTCACATCTGTTATCCCTGTATGGTGGACATTGTGATATATACTGGGGCCACCATATAAGAAATTTGCAAAACCTGCTTTACATTGGGCCCAGGTATCACACACTCACACCCATCTCCACACCGGATACGGGTTACACACACACAGACACCTGTCATGTCTGGGAGTAGAACCCCTACCTAAAGGGTTTGTTACCCTACAACACTACACAGTTACAGTACACACCACAGAGATTACTGGAGTACTTCTTCCCCAAAGGTGTATATCACATTGGATGACATCAGCAGGAATGGCAAAGAAGGACATTCGACTTGTAGTGAGTGTGGTTCATAGGTTCATAGATTAGTACTAGGCTAACTGCCCTTGCGAGACATTTTAAGCCTAGCCAGTTATCCCCTGTGAGATTCAAACCCTGTACCTTGTATTTGTAAAACAAATATCTTAACCATTAGGCCACCCTCCCAACCCTGGGAGGGTAGGCTAAAATGCATTGCTCCCTACACAGACAGGGACACACACACAAAACATCAACAACTGACGTGTGGGTATAGAACCCCTAACAGAGGTCTATATCACACTTCACATTTGATAACATCAGCAGGATTGGCAAAGTAGGACATTCAACTTGTAGTGAGTTTGGCTAGGCTAAAATGCATTGTTCCCTACACAGACAGTGACACACACACACACACACACACACACACACACACACACACACACACACACACACACACAACCGACTTGTGTGGGTATAGAACCCTTAACAGAGATCTATATCACACTACAGCATGAAGCTGTTATAGGACACACCACATGGATTACTAGAGGCATCTTTCCTGAAAGGTGAATTTCACAATGAATGACATCAGCCGGATTGCCAAACTAGGGCATTTGAAATGTATTGCGTGTGACTAGCCTAAAATGCATTGCTCCCTACACAAACATTGAAAAACACAAAACATCCAGAAATGCCATGGGGGGTATAGAACCCTACCAGATTTCTATATTACACTACAGCTGTGTGCAGTTACAGGATGCGCTACGGAGATTATTGGGCTATATTTTTCCCAGAGGTGTATTTCTAGGTGGATGACATCAGCAGCCTTGCCAAAGATGAGCATTTGAATTGTAGGGAGTGTGACTACCCTAAACAGCATTGCTCTTTACACAGACAGACACACAGACACAAACACTTGCCATGTCTGGGATTAGAACAGCTGCCTAACTAATTTATCACACTACAGCAGTTACAGGATGCACTATGGAGATTACTGCACTGCAGTTTCTCAGAGGTATATTTCTAGGTGGATGAAATCAGCAACTTTGCCAAAGATGAGAATTTGAATTGTAGGGAGTGTGACTACCCTAAAAAGCATTGCTCTCTACACAGACAGACGCACACACACTTACCATGTCTGGGATTAAAACAGGTACCTAACTAATTTATCACACTACAGCAATACGCAGTTATAGGACACGCTACTGAGATTACTGGCTACAGCTTCCCAAAGGTGTATTACTAGGTGGATGGCATCAGCAGCCTTGCCAAAGTTGTGCATTTGAATTATAAGGGAGTGTGACTACCCTAAAAAGCATTGGTCTCTACACAGACAGACAGACGCACAAACACAAACACACACACACAGTTGCCATGTCTGGGAAATGAACTCTTACCTAACTATTTTATCACAATACAGCAGCACGAAGTTATGGTACATGCCATGGAGATCACTGGGCCGCCACTCTCCCAAGGGTGTATTTCACAGTGGATGACCTCAGCAGGCTTGTCATAGTAGGGCTATAGGGAGGGCAGTGTGTGTGTGCATGGGCCATAACCCATTCATCTAGAAATTGATACGCCACATGCGAGCACACACAGGGTCATATTTAACAGGTATGTGTATACAGCTGCTAGATGACTACTTCCTTGTACAGTCATGTTTCACAGCTGGCACGTGCACCGATAGTCTGTAATGCTGACAGATACTGGTGGCTAGTATCTGCAGTGAGTGACATCTGAACCTCATGTGGTTGGGGCCCTTTGGCTGTGTGATGGGTGGGACAGGCCTGTATGGCTCCTTGTCACAGTCACCCTCTTCCATACATCTATGTACATCTACCTTTGGCTTATTATAGTGTGTTGACCTTACATACATGTTTGTATTCCTATCCACTATGTGTGCAAGGCATGCGAGGTGCATACTGATGAGTGTCTGCACTAACAACTGCAACTGCCAGATATGTCCACTGGTGTTTGCAGACATGGCCTTCATGTGTTTAAGTGTGTGAGCATGCCCAGTATGGCCTTCTGTATTTAATGTGTGGATCGAGTCCAGGTAGTTTGTACGGCAGTGCTGACCTTGGTGTTGTACACCGACAGGTGGCATGCTGTTTCTGCAGATTATCCATCAAGCATTTGGCATTGACTGTTCCTACATTTCTGCATAGGATGGGGGTCAGCCCATTATTTATACATTTCTACACTGGATAGGGGGCACACCTGACTGTTATTACATTACTACGTAGGGTGGGGGGTTCACCTGACTAGTTCTATATTTCTACACAGGATGGGGGGCACACCTGACTGTTATTACATTGCTACATAGGGTGGGGGGGGCTCACCTGACTATTTCTATGTTTCTACACATGGTTGGGGGCACACCTGACTGTTATTACATTACTACATAGAGTGGGGGGGCTCACCTGACTATTTCTACATTTCTACAGAGGATGGGGGGCATACCTGACTGTTATTACATTACTATGTAGGATGTGGGGGGCACACGTGACACTTGTGAACATTTGCTATGACTGTACTGGTATGTCAGGTACTCCATTTCATTCTGTATTGTTAACAATCATGCTGACTAGAGGCATACCAGTGTACTACAGATTGTGGCTTTGGTTGCCCTACATATTATTGTCTGACTTCCTACCCTTCAGAACTAACATCCCACTGCCTGCCCTGCTTTAGTCTGTCTGTGTAGGCCTGGGGGGTGTTAACCATAGCCATCATTCAGGGGTCATGGCACAGGCTCTGTTTGGGTTTGTCTACACCTGTCTTGCTGGCTGAGACTGTTGGGTATGTGAACCGCCCTGACTGGCATGTGTGGATCATATGGACACACATGTCGCTCAGCACATTTCCTGCAGTGGGTTCTTTCATCCTGTGTAGTACTGGCTACTGTGGTGACTACAGTATGTGTTACAGATGTCATGATGCCACTATGGGTGTCTACTGTCTGCTGCCATAACATTTAGCAACCCAATTCCCTTGTATGCTCACATCCATACCATAGATACAGGTAATGGCACATTCTACTCTATTTGGCAGTTGGTAGGTTGATTGACTTACCTTGAGGGTGTGCCAGACTTGCGGATGGTGCATGTTTGGCATCCCTTTTACTGTATGTGCGAGTCAGAGAGAGGTGTCATTCCCTGGGTCCCTACTGTATGCTTTGCATTGTCTCTTTCCCACAGCCTCGGCATACTGGGCATTCCTCCGTCTGCCTACTGGGGCAGGCTCAGGTTGTTCCTCTTCTGAGTCACTATGTGCCTGTGCAGGCCTTGGCATTGGTGGGGGGCTGTGTGGCCCTGCACCATGCTGTTCCTGCTGCAACTGTTTCTGCAGGATCATATTGTGTAGCATAGCACATACCATAAGAATTTAGGTACATGTAGCTGGTGAGTACTTGAAGGCTCCACCGGATGTGTTCAGACACCGGAACTGTGACCTGAGCATCCCAAACACATGGTCTATTATAAGTCTGGTCTGTGAGTGTGGCTCATTATGGCATTCTTGTTCAGGCGTGTGTGCATTTCTGATGGGTGTCATCAGCTATGGCTCCAGTGTGCAACCAGCATCCCCCACTAGGTGACCGTAGGGGATGTCCCCACTGGCAAATCTCTGGTACAGCTGCATCAGATGCCATATGTGGGAATCGTCATAGCTTCCAGGGCAGCCAGCACACACATTCATTATAATGCCCTGGGCATCACATATGACCTGGCAGTTGATGGAGGGGATGCCCCTATGGTTGATGTAGGCCCTACCATGATCACCAGGTGGTCCTTTGATGTGTATGTGCGTGCCATCTATAGCACCCACTACCTCAGAGTATTCTGCTATTTGGTGGAAGAGACACATTTGCTGGTCAACACCTCATGGGTGTTGAGGAAATATACGTGCTCACTGGCATGTGCTGACATGGTATCCATGAACTGGTGGAATACTCTGGATGCTGATGCCTGTGAGATCCCCATGATATCCCCAGTTGAGCTTTGGGAGGTACCTGTGGCTAGTATTCCTAAGCCTACACATACCTTGGTATCCACTGGGATAGGTTCCCCTCGGTCAGTTTGGTGTTTCAGGTGTGGGTAGTACAGCCCAACAATTTGCTGTAGGAGGTCTCTGTCTACCCTATAGTGCTCCACTGTCTCCAGCTCATGTAGCCCCTGGTAGGTTACTCTGGGTCTGTACACTTTTCTCCGTCTCCTCACTGTGAGTTGATCGGCAGCATTCACATCCTCACCACCCTCAGCCTCTTGCACATGTTGTTCTATGTTGCCTGTTGCAGCCCTTCTCATTTTGCAGGTTTGTTTGTTAAATTTCCCTGCTTGTATACACTGGTGGTCTAGAGTGTGGGAAAAACCAGAGGGGAAGGTGTTTGCTTAGTTTATAGTAGTGTTCTGGGCTGGGCTGGTCTGCTGCCTTTGTAATTGGCTGATTCTGATACGCTAATTCTCCTTCATTACCTTCCTACTGCTGTTTTCCCTTCCCATTGCCTTCCTTTCTAAGCCCGTGTGCGCTACGCGCAAACGGGGTGTTCAAATGTGCACACTGCTGCTATTTCGTGTTTTAACATCTTTTTTCTTCCTGTAAAACACACCCACGTAGGCTTTGTAAAGAGTGCTAAGCAGGTTTAGACACACCCCCTAGCTTAGCAAACCCAAGCAACAGGGCTCCAATCCGCTTACAGTATGCCTGACATAACCCCCATGATGTCACCTAACTCCTAGGCTTGCATAATCTATTCCTACTCTTACACTGTTGGGACCTGATTCACATGCTGTGGAAAACTGGGATTCACTATCCTTCCCTTCATTTGCATAGGATTGCCTGCTAATGCATAGTTACATGTCTCAAACTGAGCCTCCTCCCTTAACAACCACTATTCACTGGCCAGGTTGTCTTCTGCCTGTCATTGAATTGCATGGCAGAATAGTGATTTTAGTTAGACTGCTTATTTTAGGTTTATTTTATTATCCCCGATCCCGTTTGCGTGCCACTGCCCTACGCTTAAACAGCCGAGATTGGCTAAAAAAAAATAAAAGTTCATTTTTGTATTTTTTTGTTTTGTTTGCAATGCCAGTGGCCTTATACTTGGCCATTGGCATGCTTACTACATGATATGCATCCTTTATTTGGGGCTGTCACAGCTCCATTTTGTAATTTGCAGAAATGTACCCGGTTACTAACTGAGTACATTTCTGGTGATTGCACTGGTCTTGCACAGACTGTTGCAAGCTTCCTGGATTGCAAAATCACATCATTTGCATAGATTTCTCCTGTAAATGGGGTGATTTGCATACCAGGGCTTAGTCTGTGCAGGATTAGTGCAGGGATGCTCATGCACGCCCCTGCAAGCTGTTCCTGGATCGCATGGCAGACATATTGCCTGCTTGAGCTCCTGCAAGCTTTTGAGAATCTGGGGGATTGTTTTAAAAGAGTTAGTACTTTGCTCCATTAAAAGTGGTGACCAAGCTATCAGGTTTGACAAGGACTTTTCACCCCTTGTAATGTCCAGAAGAAGAGCATGTGTGCCTCTAATAAAAACATTAGAAATGGAAGGAATCAAAGCACAACTCATATTTCCAGCAAGAATAAGACTATCCCTGCCAAAAGGAAAGAAAACTTTTGATTCTCTCGAAGAATCTTTCAAATTTGTCCAAAAAAAGAAACTTTTAAGTCAACCTGAACCCATGGATTCTTCAATGGACTTAAAAAGACAAGCTTCAAAAAATGAGTGAACTATTAAAGAAAAAAAACCCAGAGACAAATGATTATACAAACCTTCACATTTCATGCAAGTTCTTGTTTTCTCCCTTCTAAATAATGTGGAATCATACATAGAAGATAATGTAACTTTTGTTTCTCTCCTATTATCTTTCCCACAACAATGCTAACTTCATAAATATTATATATTACTCAACATTCAAGTAAATCAAAATCTTATCCAACTGCAAACTATTTTATACTTTTATGTCTTTATATACATAGCATAGCACTTGAGGGCGGCCACGGTGGTGCAGCGCTTAGCGGGTGCTCCGGTTTCCTCCCACATCCCAAAGACATGCAGTAGGTGGATTGGACACTCTAAATTGGCCCTAGGTGTGAGTGTGTGCATGTATGTGCCTTCTGTGGAAGGCTGGGAGCCGGGCTGGCAACTCGGCAGCGTAAAACTCCACTACCAATTATGAGCAGACAGATGATCTGCTGTGGCGACCCCTAACCAGGAAAAGCCAGAAGAAGAAGAAGAAGATATATAGCATAGCACTAGTGACATGGTATAAACTTACTCATTTCAGATATTTATATTCTTCTATATCCTATTCTTATTTCTTCATGTCTGTGCCTTCTCTTTCTGTTTTAATCTTACTGTCATAGTATTTAATCACTGCAGGAGAGAGAAATGCTTACTGTGTTACTGTTAAGTAATTAAAAAGAAAGTGGTGACATTTTATTATTGTAATATATATATATATATATATATATATATATATATATATATATATATATATATATATATACACACACACACACACACACACACATATATATATATATATATATATATATATATATATATATATATATATATATATATATATATGTAGATATATTTATTACTTAACTGAATTCCTGCAATATGCTCCATTTAGCCAATATATCTTATAGCTGTGTATGGTTGGTAATTTGGAGACTTTATTTTAAATATTCATCATTTTTCAAATTATGCTTAAAAGCTTCACTTCACTAGAAAATTCCTGCCTACTTACTTTTTTGATAGAATTTTGACAACTTTTATTACAAGCCTAACCTTCTAAAGGCTTCAGTTAGCTTACAGACTCATGAGAAACAATCTGTGCTGTCTTTGAGGAAGTAGGTGTGACCTCTGAACCTGTTTCTCTTCATTGAACGCTAACAGCCAGTCAAATTCAAGAATGATCGTTTGAACTGTGTTTTCATTCATTTAGCAATTTTTTTATCTTAAAAGACTTATGCGTATGTTTTACTGTAAATAGCGATTTATTTAATTTGAATTACATTTATATTTAAATAAGAATTGCAAATATCTTTCTGACAGTGACAGTTTTAAATGCATCTTTTTCTTGTCTGCTTTAATGACATTACAGTCCCATATTTACTCATAGCAACAAATAAGTATTAGCATTAATCAATTTATCTTAATTAGTATGTTTAGATAACAAGAATTTTAAAAAATTGTATATAGCGTCATGTTATTAGTTCATGCATACATAGTATATTATATTGAATTTTTCCTTTTGTATGTTTTTAATGTATATCCAGTTTCCCTTCTGCTTGCTATTAACCTGCAGTAGCTGGGAATTCCCACTAGATGTCAAAAGATGGTTAGTTTGTGGCTTCTATGAGAGATATACTAAGCCTGGATATAATGTTTCCATGCAGAATGTTATTAAAATATACAGTTTTATTTTCAAATTTAGAGTTTTTAAACTGTCCATAACAGTTTTAAAATGTATTTGTCATAATAAGTCAAGGAAAGCACTTTTCAATTTTACTTATAATAGCAGTCAAATAATAATATTTAACATCATATCTATTAATGTCAATGGGTTGAAGGACCCCATGGAAAGGAGTAGTGTCAACAAATATTTTATGTTACATAAAACAGATTTTCCATTCATTCAGGAATCCTACTTAGCAACAGAAGATCTAAACAAATAACCTCTAAGGATTATAACATTTTGACAAGTTCAAACTTCAACCACAAAAGAAAAGTGTCCTAATTTTACACAGAAAATCAATGAGAATTCCAGAAATAGTTGACTCATACACAAGCAATGATGGTATGCTTGCTTCAGTCATACTAACACTAGATAAAAAGATATACACTTTGGCAAACACCTACTGGATACCAGGTATTGGGACTAAAACTGTGAAAAAAACATTTAGACACCATAACATTGAAGTCTGAAGATAAGTTCCTATTAGGAGATGATTTTAAGTGTATCTTGTCCTGCACTGATACTTCAAGCTCTAAGCTGTTCAAGATGTTCTTCTATTGCTAAGCACTTGAACAAATACATAAAAGACAGAAACCTAATTGACATTGACGGTATAAAAATATTATCCTCCCTGAAGTATTCTTACTACTCTTACAAATTTGGCATACACACCAACATAGACAAAGTCTTTGTAACCAGTTCTTTACTGACCAAAACTGATAACGCAATGCTGACATCATGCCATATGTCTGACCACAATGCTGTCACCTTCATTGTAACACAATACTGACCCCTTAAACTTCTGCCAAAGACTATCTGCTTATCTAGTAACAGTACAATGATTTAAAGAATTGTTTCTAGATGAAATAAAGCTTTACCAAGACATCAATAATAATGGAGAGGTTTCAGATATTATCCTATGGGACACTTTAAAGGTAGTCTTACATGGTAAAGTCAAAAACTGGTATATAAATAAAAGAAAAGAGTGGGATAAAAACTGGTAGACATGCAGAAACAAATTGATGAACTAAAACTAAAACATACAACAAATGACAAATCTGCATTAGCTGACATATGTAAACTGAACAAGGAATATCAGGATATAATGCAGCATAAAATATTAATAAATCTGAAAAAAATCAGATTATAATCTTACTCAGTTAATCCCTAGAGTATGCACAGAATTGCGATTAGATCTAAATATTTAAATGAAAAAAGTAATATAAAAGAAATAATATACACTAGAAATAATCAGACTATCAAAATTACAGATCTAAAGTATATCTTATGTTTTAAAAACATTGCAAGAATATTAATAATGATAACTCATCTGCAAGTGATAATAAAAGTATAGACAACTTTCTTGCTAATAATATTCAAAAGAAGCTATCCAAACACAATATTAATAACATAAATAAAACCTTTTCCTTTAAAGAATTAAAGGAACAAATAAAAAATCTTAAGGCAGAAAAGGCACCTGGGCTGGATGCTCTAATTTTGGAATTTTACAATTTCTTACCTGATACCATCTTGAAATTCTTACTCAATGCATTCCAAGAAGTTAAAACTACAGCAAACATCCCTCCCTCATGGAAATATTCTATCATCTATTCCATCATAAAACCAAATAAAGAGCCCAAACTTTGCACATCATACAGGCCAATTTATTTGCTTAACATTGATTACAAGATATTCATATATGTCTTAGCAGACAGATTAAATAATATTCTTTCAATATTAATTCATGAAGACCAAACTGGGTTTATCAAATACAGAAAGGTACAAGACAATGTAATTAGATTATTGTCCTTAATAGGCTTAGCAAATAAGAAAAAAATTAGCTTTCAATTTTAAGCCTTGATATTGATAAAGTTTTTGACTCCCTAAGTTGGCCATATCTGTTTAAAGCTTTGTAAAAATACAATTTCTCCCCAAACTTTATATGATTAATTAAAAAATTATATGAAAAGTCCATAGCCTATGTAAAGATTGGATCTTATCTATCAAACCCATTTGGAATATTAAGAGGTACTAAACAAGGGTGCCCCCTCTCCCCATTACTCTTTGCCCTGGCTATTGAGCCTTTTGCAAACTAAGTTAAAAATAATGACAGCATTAAAGGATATAAAGTATCAGACAAATTATCCCCAAGATACATCTGTTTGCTGATGAACTACTAATAACTTCTAATGATATTGAAAATTTCAATAGATTACTTGTTACATAATCTAGACGTCTTTGCAAACATCTCTGGTCTAAAATTCAATCACAGCAAAACTCAGGTACTTCTAGTGAATAAAAATGTTACTGCGAAACTTAGATCATAAAGAGACATAAACTGTGAGGGCACACATATTAAATACCTATGTATCATTATTGAATCTTATAAAAAAATTACCAACAACTTATAAACTCAATTACTAGTCTAATATACAGTTGGAACAGACCCTTCTTCACATTTGAAGACAGACTACCTTTAATCAGAATGATACTGTTGCCTAAAATCTTATTCATTGGCCAAGCTCTAATAATTCTTCCACCTATCAAAATTAAACTGAAAATTAATAACTTATTACTCAACTTCCTTTGGTATCCCCAAAAAACAAGAATTTCTCTTCTCTGGCACAGCACAAGCTGGGATGAAGGAGGTATAGGGTTTCCAAATATTGATTTTTATTTAAACTTAGCATTTATTATCATATTGTTGCTTTGGAATAATACTTATACATCATATTGGAAATCAGTACATGAAACCTTACTTCTTAATTGCAATAGGACATTGCTTGAAACATACAGTATACTCAAATACATATAACCATCTTTAAATGGATTTTAAAAATATACATTCAAAGTGAAAGGTCAAAATTTGTTCTCATTCCACCTCTTATAAACCAAATATTGCTGTTGTTTAAAAAGCTT
The DNA here is from genome assembly GCF_019279795.1 of Protopterus annectens. Lineage (NCBI taxonomy): Eukaryota > Metazoa > Chordata > Ceratodontiformes > Protopteridae > Protopterus > Protopterus annectens. The sequence goes on along the minus strand of NC_056725.1, from coordinate 442,095,077 downwards.
ATGTTTTCTAATCAATTAGTTAAGAATTTATTAATAATCATGTTTCCTATTGCTTACACAAATGAATGTTTGATATCTTTTGATACTCAGAAAATGTTAGAATTTAAGAAGGGTGACCTATTATATTGGAATCAATTTCTCTCAGCTAATAAAACAGGTGCAAACTATTTGATCAGCAGATATAGTTTGCAAAATTGCAATTGGCTACACATCCAAACTTGTAGGGATTGTATACATACTAAGCTTGTGCCCTCATTTAAGTTACAATAAGAGTAACTTAAAAATCTTGGATTTTATCGCAACAATTATTAATAGCTCACCCAAGAACACTTCCTACATATCTGTTATTTATAAAATTCTCAGAAATTTTTTCAGCAAAGCAGATGTTTCTTTTTGGAATTATTCAAGTGAAGTTAATAGACAAGTATTCTCAGAAAAAGTCAATGAGGGAATCCACATCTTCCCTGTCCTGACATGCATACACATGGAAATTTTTACATATATGTTTTTCCACCCCACATAGACTAGTAATAATGTACAAGAAAGATGAAATGAAATGCTGGAGATGTTAGACACCCTGATACTGACTGGATACATATGGTTGTTAATTGCAAAACAATTTCCCCATTTTGGTTAGATTTCAAATATCTTTATAAAGCTCTATGGAATGAGAACTGTATAATTTCTGATTCCCTTATCCTTTTCAATGTTCCTGAAGTTATTCCTAAAAAACAAACATTTTTACTATGATCTATCCTCTCTTTAGCAAAGAAAATTGTTACTAAAAATTGGAAATCCCAATATACTCCTGTCTTTAAAGTTGAGTTTATTCTTCTTGTGAAATACATTCGTAAGAATGAGATTGCTACTACAAAAGCAAGGACTAACTACACAACTCATCGTTTAATTTCTTGGACAAAATTGTCTAAAGTGTAAGAGAAATATTAAGTGTTCTCTTATATATATTGCTTTTTTAGTTGTTATGGACATTGTATATAGTTTATTCGTTTTTTTTCTTGTTACTATACTGTTAAGTTATTGTGTTATAAAATGAATAAAAATGTTTTGGGGAAAAAAGTGTCCTGTGGGTTATCACAGGACTCAGTCCTGGGAAACCTCTTTTTTGGTATATGCATTTATGACCTATATGCTACAATAGTGATCTATGGTTAATCAAATTTTACAGTGGCTACAAGCTAGGTGTCATTGCCTGCTAAAATTTATACAGAAACACTTCAGCAAGAGCTAGTCCTTTCAAATCAATGTTGTGTGAATGGGCTCAAACTAAATGTAAAAAAAGACATACAACATTGCCACTTTGGGAAACACCTCTCATTTACAACTTATAACATAACCAATACCTCACTTCACATGAACATGGTACTCATAAATTTCAGCACCTCAGCTGACAATTCCCTCAGCTTGATCATCACGTTCCATAATAATTAGGAAAAACTTCATTTGTAGCACAATTGAGTTCAGCGGTATCTCATCTAGTTCAAAGGATGTTACTGGCTATATGTACTTTGCCCTAGTTATACCATTTGGTGAGTATAATGCACCCCTTAATATGGTCTTAACTAAGTATATCATGTGGCTAGAAAGGCCACAAAGGTTCTTGAAGTTAAATATTGCTGGCTGCATGGAGATCTATGCTTGGCATTCCATGCCATCACAGAACTCACTGTAATAAATCTCTTATATAAATTGCTACAAAGATGTCTGAACCTGGGATATGAACCTTCATCAAAATTTAAATAAAACATGTTGGAGAGATAGATTACTTACCCAATAGTTACCCTATTTCTGGAAAAAAAATGTCTCCCACTTATAAAACAGAGTGACACCCTTGCCACTTTCAAAAGTAGCCTTGACAATTTGATAGTTACCTATAACTTCATTCCTGCCCTGACATGCTTTCCCTAGTAGACATGACAATGCATCTCAAAAGGTGGTATTTCGTAAGGTGCACAAGGTCCTTGAACTTTTTCGCCTTGTAATTCCCGTGATCCTATGATCATAGACATTGAGTTGAAGAATAAGAACACAAAACTGTTTTGTAAATTGCATCCCTGAATCACAGTAATTACTGTCACAAACAAGCTTAGTGAAACAGCACAGGTTAATGTAACTGTTGTTATTCTCACATTGTGGCATAAAACAAGTGGCTGTGAGATTCACAGAATCCAGAAAACCAAGACTCTCATTCTGTGCATCTTTGAGTGATGTGTTTGCAGTTGTTTGCACAGTATAAGACTACATAGCAGAATGGAAACAGGAGCATTTGCTTTATACCAGCACTATCCTCAGTTCAGTGGAAAAAGGGACAAAGAGTTTTGGTACTTTTCCATTATCGGGGCAATACTTTTAATGAGCAGTTAGAATCTTAGCCCGCGCTCGCAAGGATCACAACTGCTACTGATGTGGGTACCGCACACACTTATTTTCCTGTCACAATGCAGTAACAAGTGAAAGACAAATATGTTTTGTTGTCATCAGCACAAAAAACACAACATCGTTTGTTGAACTGATGAACATGTAGAGTGAACATATTTCATTTACATGCTGGGGAAGGTATTATCCTGAGTAAAAGCTTTATGAACTTCGGTGATCCATGTTATACATAATCCTTCTTTTACTTATGTATTTGCGTGGTTTGTTGGTTATAGATAAAAACCTCATTTGGGAACAGTGCGTTGTTTTCAAAAACAGAAAAATGGTTGGTTCACTACATAAACACCAAGTACCAAACAAATCTTGTGATTCTCCCACACATGTCATAATGAGGTGTATCATTCCAGTTGTAGCTGAGTTCACCTCAAATTTGGAATAATTTCCTTGGAATATTATTTTAGCAAGGCTAGCTTAGTTTGGCAGCATTTACCACCACTGATGTGAAAATGGAGGCTGTTCAAGCTACTGTTTTCAACTCAAATGTAGTGTCTCCAATGCAATCAGCACTTGTCCTTGTTAACCGCTTAAGGTTGCAATCCCACTTCAATGGTCTACATCTATTTCTTCCAAAGTGACATACACAAAGGCTTTTCACAAAACGCTCAGTGGTTGAATTTAAACTGCTATTTTTCTGCTCTGCTCTAACATTATATATTTAATTAAAACAAGGATATAAATTGCGATTTTGCTGAGTACTAAATGCCTATTAGAAAAGACGGCACTTTCCCGATGTTGCCCCGATAACGGAAAAGTACCAGAGTTTTAAGTGACACTGCAGCCTTGCAATTGCATCATATAAGGATAACATCAGGGAGCTGCGATATTGTGAGTTGATGAGACAACAGCTTTGTGAAACATAAAATCTAAGAAAAAATAGGCATATGCTACTATATGTAGTGCACAAAAGTGGAATGCCTAACAGATACGTTGCAATGTCTCAACCTTATTAACCTACTACTCCCTTACATCACGCTTAACTAGCTCACTCTCTCAACTATAGTTATTATCTGCTGAAGGTTAACGTGATTCTACACTCTAGTTGAGTTAGCAAATGTAAACACATATACTGCTTTGTCTTTAAACTGTTATACTGACTGCATGGCTCTTTCTTGACAATGTGTATCACACTGTTCTCACTATTAAGTCATGCTGTTAATCTCATTCTCAAATATTATTAAAAGTGTTTCAATTATTGTATTTAGTTAATCATTGCACTGATTTTTTTGCTTTGTACCTTGTTTAAATAATATGTGTTCAGCTTGATTGCTCAATAGTGTCTATTTGTTCAATAGTGTCTATTTGTACATATAGAGCTTTTCTCCCTGGGCCTCCACTAAAAATGGGCCTTGTGCCCAGTAGGACAATACCCAGTAAACAAATGAAATAAATAAAAATAAATAAATAAAACAGAAAGTACTGGTCGTATAAATCATAGCACAGAGTTAGAAAGAGGAACCATTTCTTATTTTTCAGAACAGGCCTTTACTTGTAAGAAACTATTAAGCTATCGATTAAGATTATTTGTGTAGGCTTAGTTTATTTTTTCGGAGATATACCTACCCTAAACTGGTATAACTGTAAGAAGAGCATTAATAAATCTAGAAGGAGGAAGGTTAAATCTTAAAGAAAAAAAAAATCAAAGTTCTATGCTTAAATCAGAGCAGTTAAGAGGTATGGTTGTGAACGACTCCCATATTATAAGAATGCTATCCTGTACTGTACTGCATATAAGAAATTCTGTACTGGATGATGCATTTACTTTTTTCATGCTATTTGTAATGAGTAAAGTGATGATTCAGCAGTGTATTGCTAGCTTAATATTATTAAATAATGTTGCTGGTCACAAATTTGAAAATATTTTCAGATATAGAAAATCAGGTTGTTTTATTTGCCTGAGTGCAGTCCCATGCCGGAGTGTGTGTGAATAGGTTAGAAAACAGGCATTTAATTTTGTTTTCTATATGCAAAGAATATTAATTTTCACATACATGAAAGAGTTTTTTTTTTTCATAAAATAAGACCATTGTTGTTTGATTAATTTAAGGTATTCGAAAGACCTGGTGAAGAAACAGAGTACCTCCACTTACTCCAGTGGAGAAAAAACATACATATTTGTTCCTCTTTTTCTAGTTCTTGTTCTGTGCAGAAGACTTGTTGACAGTGTGAGTTAATCTCCTGCTGATCTGATTATAGTGGCTGCATGGTGTGTTCAATTTACACATTTTCTGCTTCTGGTAGATGATATTCTGTCTATACACTAAATTATATTTGATGAAAACACTTCAGAAATTAGCAAGGCGTCTTTGCAAAACACATTCAGTTCCTTCTGTGTGTGATTCTACCACACCTTACCGACAATTTGCCCTCCCTGCTATACCTAATAACAAAATAGCAAAAAAAACAATACTTAGACAATTTTTAGTAATGTTTGTGTCGCTGCTTGTTGCAGAATGGCAATGTCAGTATGTGCATAGTGCAAAACCACTTCTGGAGCAAAGAATACATTGCAATTTGCAGAGCTGAGCTATCCTACTTGTTATGTAGCAAAACAATAAATATTCCTTATGCAGCATACAGTAACACAACACAACTTCATAGACTATACTCAGCTGCCTCTTTCCTATTTGACAACAGTAACAAGTAATGTTTCAAAAGTGGCTTTGCACAACTGACATCTTGGCATCATCATTTTGCAAAACCAGCAACAACAATACATTACTAAATTAACTGCATGCTGCACATGTTTGTTACACTTAATCAGTAACTGAAGTAGTAATAGATGTAAGAAGTATATCTGAGGTTGATTTGCCCTGAAACTTTTACATTCAATCTGTCAGCTTGCTGTCTTGACTTTTATATAATAATGTATAGAAATAAAGGTCTAGGGTCACAGATGTTTAGCATATCATGCAGGACAAATTAGTACAAGTAGCAGCATCATGCCATGTGTTGGCAGCTTACAGACATGAATAGTGTAGTCGCACTAGGTTCAAATTCACATGGCATACAACACATGCTAATAAGTGCCTAATGGAATGGAAATAAGGAGCTACATGCAAATGAACTTCACAGTATATGCAAATGATGAAAGACAAAATGGTGGATTAATTCAGAAATATGTAAAAGACGCATGCTGCACCATCTTGCATAACCATATGTTACATACAAATAGTCATGCCCCAGAGTTCAATAAAATCCATGTAGGCTCCTTGTAGAGCCTACATGGAATGTATCTGTGTACATGGCCATGGTTCCCCCTCGGTGGCATGCCATGCATATTATTTATGGCATGCTGCTGAGGAAGAGCATAGTAACAGCGATATTTATTCCATGTAGGGAAAAGTATTGAGGCTGGTCAGATTTTATGTACTTGGAGAAGCTCCCTGTAATGTTCAATGCTGCAGCTGAAATGTGCTGCAAATTAATAGTCTGTGTTTTAAGTCTAATTTTTGTTGAATTGTTCTTTTTTATTTAATGTCCAATTGCATGGTACAGCGTGGAGCACAGCAATGACAAGCAGCACTTACAAATAGACAGCTGACACCTGTCAGACATCTAAAATAGAAACCAGGTGTAATTAATTATATCTGCTTTTTTTTAATGTTTTCTTTTCTTTTTTTTTAAATTTTTTTTTAATGTCTGTTTGCAAGGTGCAGTGCCGAGTGCAGCAATGCCAAGCTGCACTTACACATAGACAGGAGAAATCTATCAGACATCTAAAAATAGAAAGTGGATGTAATTAATTATTTATTTCTGCTTTTGTTTAAGCCAGTTTGAGCAGTGCATCATGGTAAATTAGTAGCATATGTGAAGGTACACTAGTGTGTGTACTATCCAAGTAGCTACATGGGTAGAGGGATGGCCTAAAACTTTGTAGGTCCTGGGTTTGAGTCCCTAGCAGACATACCATTTGTTTAATGTAATCTAAATCTATTTTTAATTTAAAAACATAACATTTACATTTGGAAGAGCTGTGAGGTGCTTAAACATGCTTAACAGACACTTTTGTTAGTGCATTGCTAAGCTTCACTAAAACGTCTGTTGTGCAAGTTTTCACGATGCTCAGCTCCACTTAACTAGTTTGTGCAATGCTAAGCCCTGTGGTGCTCTTTTGAATGTTGCTGAATGATGTGTAAGGGTGGGAAAACAGCCTATATTAAGGGCAATAGGTGGGAATTCTGCAGCATTCATTGGAGTCCATCTGACAGTATGCCTGGTGGTGTTGGAGAGGGTGCACACTTTTGAGCACAGAGACGGAGTGTGCAGAATTCCAGGGTTTTTGTTAGGCTGCTGATACTCAGTTATGAACCTAGGCTGCTGCAGGATGATTACCAGGGCTCAGAAGGTAAGGCTGAGGCTTGGGATCAGTTGGCCAGGGACCTTACCAGTGCTACTGGTGTCCCCTGCACTGGTGAGCAGTATTGTCACTACTATGATGACTTGAAGCATAGAAAGAGGGGTACTTTGGACACCTCAGTCAAGATGTGAGGGCTAGGCATGGCCCAAACCTATGTAAGTATTTCTTCCAGTATTTTACTAAACTGCAAGCTGAATCTGTGCAAAACTGGTATGCATAATGGTGTGCTTCTCTTCCAACAGCTGCAGCTGAGAGGCCTCACAATGTCTAGTCCCATGCCAGGTGCCTGACCAGGTTGCATTGTGAGTGTGGTAAGTATGGATATAGTATGCTAACTGTAGTACAATAAACAATCAAGAATAAAAACAACTGTACTGCAATAATGAATAAACAATGCAAACTGTAGTGCAATAAATGGGCAATTAGTAGTGTAGTGCAATAAATGAACAATAACTGTATTGCAATAAACACTAAACAATACCAATAACAGTAAGCAAAAAGGTGCACACCAGGATTGTGGTGTTATAACATAAGTGCACTAGAGTTCTATGCATTGTATGCATATGGTAAGGTTGCTGCAGTCAAGTGTAAAATTGCAATAACTGTAGAATACAAAAGTAATGGCCTGAATAATGTATCAACTCATAGTATGGTTCAAGGTTATCTCCAGGCCAGTTTCAGTCACATAACCCTATTTTCCTCCCACTCTAGGAACAAAAGGTATATGGGTGAGGTAGCCCACTTTATTGGCAGATATTGTTTGCAGACTTCACAGATAATATACAGCAGTACCAATAAAGTGTTAAGCAGCATTGTGCTTCCAAAATAAATCTGTCTTAATATTTGCATTAGAGCTATATTCATTTCATGTCTGTTCTAAGTTGTTGTAGTCAATTGTTACATTATCTGCAGATATACCCTGCAGTCACAGCTTTTGGGTTCTACTTCCATGCCTGCCAACTAAGGCATGATGGCTGTCTAGCTTACTTAATGTACACAAACATACCTCTCAACTGTCACAAGTTTTTGCAATGTAATTACAACTGCCAAATCTGTCTGTTTCATGATTACCACATAAAATAATTACCTGGAATGCAATATATTTTCAAATCCATTTACAGAACACCTTGGTAGTTATGCAAGTCCATATTATGTGAAACTGTTCTGTGTAGTTGTGTACCTGCATTTGTTACTGCTTGGTGCTGGCCTCTTTTTTTTTGGATTTGGCCCATACTGTCCCATGCCAACAGCTTGAGATGTATATACATGCTGCATCAGCTATAGATGAATGGTAGTCACTGTACTCACAACTGACACTGCACACCTGTAGAAGAAAGTAGTAGTACTCTGTCTAGTAATATTACTTGCGAGGTAACTAATGGTCTATTTTTCTCTCTTTCCCCACTTCTTGTCTTCTTTAAAATTATTGTTATTTATTACTATGATTTAATATTAACATATTTTGTTAAAATGTTTTATTGGCCTTATGGTTTAATCCATACTGGCTTGCTGTTAACATACTTACTGTTATGTTACTTAATGTTGTGCTACACATAATATGCTTTAATATGTATTTGGATTAATAAATATTTTGTTCCACTCTGTTAGTACTAACATAGGATTGGTTATTACAAACCTTAACTTACTGTTATAACTACTTTACTACATGTCAAGTATGCATGTCAAGGTCAGCCAGTTCCTCGTGATCCACCTACCTTGCCTCCTCTGGCCATGGCACTGGGTTCCAGCACATCTGGAAACCAACCTAGTGGTGCCTTCTATGCTGCCCCTGCACTACCTGTGGTGTCGGGTAGTACTGCCCCATGGGACGGGGATGGGCCCACTCTGGGTGTGGTGGTGGGGGAGTTGTCACTTGTGAAGAATGGCTGAGTTTGGTGCACAGGACAGTCTACTGTGGGTTTGGAAAATGTCTCCATCAGATGGAGAGCATGCTGGCCACTCTTGTGGGGCAGGCGTGCCCTGCAGTCAGCCTCCACCATTGATACCCTTGTGGCAGTGACAGATCAGTGCCAACAGTCCCATGGGTGGGAATGTGAGTCGCACTGCTACCTTGCGGCGGCACATTGGACTGGGATTCCACAACACCTTTCCTATCCAAGGTGTTTACCCCTCTCTTATGTCAGACACCACCCGTCTGCTGTCTTGTCTGTGTTGTGTGTCTGCAGAAGCTTTCTTACCTACCCAACTTACCTCTCCCACACGTACCTATGTCGCTTCCCCAACATTCCACTCGCACATTAAAAAAAAAAATGGGCACCTGTCCCAAAAAAATATTGTCCCATACATAGCTCTCCATTTTGCACACACATGTCCACTGGACACAAATAATTTGTTCCAATTGGCTTAATAATACAATTACTGTTACAGAAACAGATGCTTGGTGCCAGAGCCATGGTCTCAAGCTCAATGCCAAGAAATGTATAGTTATCCCTTTGGGAAAAAACATGTACCCATGAATTACCATTTCAGTCCTATTATAAAGCTGATGACTTGTCATGTGTTAACTAAAGTGCCTTAGTGCTATGATCTTACTTACTCTCAATAATAATTCCTCATAAGTTATTATTATTTTTCTGGGCATGTACTTATATAGTAACTATGATGACATAAACCATGTCTTATAGGTGTCTCAGTGCTTTAACCTTCTTTTTTTCAGAAAAGATAGGTAAAACTAATAGACAACTAAGAGAACGTATAAGGGAACATATATATGGTATAAGAATAGGAGATGAGAAAAATGCACTGGCTAAACATAACAAAATAAAAGGTAACACACATACATTTAGCTTCTTTGTAATACAAACTATAACCAAAACTATGAGAGGAGGGGATCTAGAGAATTACACACTAGAACAAGAAACGAAATGGATTATAAGATGTAGATCAGATCACTCTCCTGGCCTAAACGATGAAAAAAAGAAGGTTAAAGCACTGAGACACCTATAAGACATGGTTTTATGTCATCATAGTTACTATATAAGTACATGCCCAGAAAAATAATAATAACTTATGAGGAATTATTATTGAGAGTAAGTAAGATCATAGCACTAAGGCACTTTAGTTAACACATGACAAGTCATCAGCTTTATAATAGGACTGAAATGAATATTTTTAACATAAATTCACATTTAGTAGCATAGTACAAATTGTAAAATATAACTATTATATACTACGAATATTATACCATTTCAGAATATTTGGTTAAATATTTCAAAGAAGAACTCAAAAAACATCTATTTTTATGTATGAGAGGCCTTATTTATTATGTGTTCAAGGAATGAATGAATTTAATGGTGTGTTAGCACCATCTAGTGGTATGTGAGTGAACCACCAGTAGCAAAGAATAAACGCTACTTTTGGTAAGGACAGAAGTTTACATATATTTATATATAGTTTTATAAAATTTCTTTATTGTTTTTATTGTTTTAACAAATGTATAAGTCAAATATCCAAGAGTTATTAAGTTAAAACTAATGAAGTATGTAAGTTATTTAAGCGCCATTTAATTTAAATATGAACCATCAGTTTAATCACAAATTAATTGTTAGCAATGATTCACTTAAGTAGATAAGATATATAAGGGCTGTGCCTTTCTAAGCTCTTTGTACAGTCTGAGGAAGCCCTTATTAGGGTGAAAGCGCTTACTGATTTTAAATCGCTGTGAATAAAGAACGTTCCGTTTTATACAGAAAGTTGGAGCCATTGTTTTTTATTCAACATTTTATTCAACATTTTGTGTAAAAGTTGGCTGTTTTATTGGCCTTATGGTTTAATCCATACTGGCTTGGCTGTTAACATACTTACTGTTATGTTACTTAATGTTGTGCTACACATAATATGCTTTAATATGTATTTGGATTAATAAATATTTTGTTCCACTCTGTTAGTACTAACACGCTTAGGATTGGTTATTACAAACCTTAACCTACTGTTATATCTACTTTACTACATGTCAAGTATGCATGTCAAGGTCAGCCAGTTCCTCGTGATCCACCTACCTTGCCTCCTCTGGCCATGGCACTGGGTTCCAGCACATCTGGAAACCAACATAGTGGTGCCTTCTATGCTGCCCCTGCACTACCTGTGGTGTCGGGTAGTACTGCCCCACGGGACGGGGATGGGCCCACTCTGGGTGTGGTGGTGGGGGAGTTGTCACTTGTGAAGAATGGCTGAGTTTGGTGCACAGGACAGTCTACTGTGGGTTTGGAAAATGTCTCCATCAGATGGAGAGCATGCTGGCCACTCTTGTGGGGCAGGCGTGCCCTGCAGTCAGCCTCCACCATTGATACCCTTGTGGCAGAGACAGATCAGTGCCAACAGTCCCATGGGTGGGAATGTGAGTCACACTGCTACCTTGCGGCGGCACATTGGACTGGGATTCCACAACACCCTTCCTATCCAAGGTGTTTACCCCTCTCTTATGTCAGACACCACCCGTCTGCTGTCTTGTCTGTGTTGTGTGTCTGCAGAAGCTTTCTTACCTACCCAACTTACCTCTCCCACACGTACCTATGTCGCTTCCCCAACATTCCACTCTCACATTAAAAAAAAAATGGGCACCTGTCCCAAAAAAATATTGTCCCATACATAGCTCTCCATTTTGCACACATGTCCACTGGACACAAATAATTTGTTCCAATTGGCTTAACAATACAATTACTGTTACAGAAACAGATGCTTGGTGCCAGAGCCATGGTCTCAAGCTCAATGCCAAGAAATGTATAGTTATTCCCTTTGGGAAAAAAACATGTACCCATGAATTACCATATAGGTGGCAGTACACTAAACACCGAAAGTGTGATAAGAGACTTAGGGACACAGGTTGACAGTGGTCTCACCTTCGATAACCACATTGCCACAACAGTCAGGAAATCCTTCTATGTGGCACACCTCATCACTAAGGGCTTTTCATCCAGAAAAAAGAAGGTCATTGTCCCACTGTACACATCTCTCATTAGACCCATTACAGAATACAACGCCCCATTTGGTATGTACCTCTCAAGACATCTGCAACAACTGGAAAGTCCGCAGAAATACCTCACTGAAAGAACCACAGGCCTAAAGCAGATGCCCTACAGTGACCACATTAAAAAACTCCAGCTATACACTGTTGCATATCATCTACTCAGAGGCGATCTCTGCTTAACATACAAGGCCATTTCAAACCCAGAGCTGTTGGACATGCTACACTTAAAGAAATTCCAATCCCTCAGAGCCACATGCTCTAAACCTTGTCATCACAATAAACAAAACATGCTGGAGGGATAGGTTCCTGACCCAGAGACTCCCCAGACTCTGGAATAGATCGCCCATGTATGTCAAGCAGAGTGCCTCTTTGGCCCTCTTCAAAAGGAACCTTGACGATTGGATGAGAAAAAGGAAATTCACCCAAGAGATCACGCCAGTTGCCCTGCTAGACAGGGGTCCAAGGAAGTAAATAGTGTGGGAAGAAATAGCCAGGGAATTGTTATGGCTAGGATTGTATAGGCCCTAGGGTTGATAGCCTAGTACCAACCTATGAATTATTTTGTCCTCATCCCTCTCCCTGTGGGTTAGAGTCCACAGTCATCTACAAATTCTGTCGAAGTGCACAGTTGTTGCTTTATAAGAAATGGATAGCTATGGTTCTTTCCTACATCCTTCTTGCACATACCTACCTGCCTTTTACTATGTTTTTTCCCCTGTTTGCACCCCATTTCACCACTTTCCTATATCCCCATTTTTCTTTTTGTTATATGTTTTTAGTGTAACTCTATGCAATGCACCATGTTGCACAGCTTTGCTAAGCTGAACTAAATGGAGCTATATTGATATACATGTTTTAAATAATAAACATATACAAAATAAATGTGTCCCATATTTCAAAGCCATGACCATTGCACATATACACCACTGCATTAACCTGCCATGCAACATAGCTGTTAATTAAAACAGGTGGTTTAAGCAAAACATAGTAATTGCATGTTACACTCATTAAGCATGTTTAAGCAGAGCTGCTCATTGCTCCATGTTCCTTGGACCCCTGTGCAAACTTGCTTAAAGATAAATGGAAAAATTGGAAGTGCACCTTTGAGTCTGGTACAAGTGTACACCACTACAAAGCAAAACACAGACTAATGTATGTAAGTGAGGTCTGTAAAGCAGGTAAATGTCCTCTTTTATCAGCAACATTTACAAATACACCTGCTAAGACATTACTGGCAAAATAAATGTACAACTGTGACACTTGTGCAGAAATACATCCATATAAAGCCATGCACATAATGATGGCTGTAAAAAAAGTGTCACAGCCTATATGTGTGTACTTATATCTTGCAAATACACCTGCTGTGACAGTGACTCGATAGCACAGTCTGTTAAATGCCTTGCAACTAGTACATTTTGCCACACACAGTCCTGGGTTCAAATCTAGTGGTGTGTAGCATTTAAATTACATTATTGTGAAGCCAGCAATTAATGAGTGAGTCATGCACTCTTTATCCACACAATACATTTCAAGCAAAATGTCTACTTGTCACTGATGGAAGGCATAGGCTTGCAGATAGGAACACACTTCACATATTCCTATAACAAAACTATAAGTGCATAAAGTGTCATGTCATGCATTAATATGCATTCACAGAAGATTTTAACTCAGGTAATGCAAATGAAACCCACTACTATAAGAGTGCATTACACAATCCATTCAAAGTTACAGTGCAGATTAGCACTGCTGCACAACTAACATACACATATGAAGCCCCTGCTTGTAACAAGGATTGCCAGCATACACATTCCAAATGAGTACAGGACTGTAACAAATGGCCTGACAGTTACCCAAATGGTGGACATAGTGCTATATTTATCCCCTATGTTGCTCAAGGACACAAAAAACATGTAGCCTAGTATGCTATTAATAATACCATTGCCTAACATACTTACCTTAAACACATGCCTTAATTGGAGTGGAATGGGTACTCTCACTCTGGCTCTGCCTCTACTACAAGGCAGACACAACTCCCACAGTTACTCCTACAGCTTGTTTTTCTCCATAGTGTTCACACTATCTGCCTAGGCCTATTACCTGCTGCAGCAGCTGCACCTTGAAGCACACACATCTTTATGTAACAGTAGCTGCTATTGACCTACCATCTGTGATGACACAGTCTCCTCACCCCAGTAATGTCCAGCACAACATATAAGAAAGGGCTTGTAATCTACATGAAGGCCTTATATCTTCCACAGTGGATGCATGTCATTGGCTGATGATAGTGTAAATCAGCTGTGTTGGCTGTAATTAGCATTTCAGAATGACTGATTAAGAGGCAATCATCTGCTAATGAGAAGCATGTTAAAAGGCAAACATGCTGGCAATGGGGAACCATTTTATACGAGACTTTCTGCACACAAGACATGCATTTGCAAAAACTTAAATATCACCACATATCAACAGAGGAGTTTTGCACTCCAGCAGGCATGTAACCGTTTTGCTTACAACAGGATGCAGATGTGTGAATATACTTACAGGAAATAGGGATTACAGTATTAAGTCTTTCATACAACTGTGATAATGAAGTGTCATTGATCTCCAGATTTGTTACACCTACAGAGGACATACAATATATCAATGGTGGAATGCATTTTGTCAATGTGGTATACTGGTCTTGTGGGGCTGTCCCTTTATAGTGGTTGTAATAGCACACTGGTGTTTGTTTGTCACTGTTGTTTTGACATAATATGAGGGGGTTAGCCCCTAGTGGACACACTACAAAAGACTCCAGTGTTGGGTGTATGATCATACAGCAGTATCTCTTATGGTGCACATGGGAATAGCTAGCTATCGCTAGTATCTTTGTTCTATCCATACGCTTGGTATGTTTGCACACTATGGAATATGCATGTGTGATCAAGCAGTGGATACTGCCAGCCATTCTGATCTTGCTGTATCTCTACATAGTGTACTTCCACGTATGCGATCCTGACATGTATTCCCATTCTGTTGTCTTTCAGGAAACATGTACCCAAGACACTGAGCACCATTCATGGAATTGGCAACACCATGAACTACTACTGTCCAGGGGGAGGCAACACAGGGAACAGCGGGCAGCAATGTGGCCTGAGCTTGTCCATGACATGAATGCCTCAGGTTATCAGAGTAAGATATATAAACAGGTACGACACCACACTACAGACATGATCAATGCTGCCTGCAGAAGACCAGCAGAATCATGGCATCACTGGTGGAGGGCCTGCAATGAAACAACCACTCAAAGCCACTGAGGAATTCCTGGTGAACCTAGACAGACACAACAACTCCCAAACATTCACCACACTGGACATTGTGGATGTGGGTGCCACAGTTTCCACAGCAGAGGAGCATGCAGGTAAACCAAGTTTGATCACCATTGCAATACTGTAACATTCAGTGTATCAGGGTGTAAATATTCTTACATGGGTGCCAGGTCTGTGTTCTTTGGGAAGAAGGGTTTAACTGTACTTTGACTCATGCTCAGATGTTGACTGATATAACAATTAGCACAGTAGCTACTGTAAATGTGATATATATATGGACGTATTACCTTGTTGTGGTGCAACATGCAGTGCTACTGACATTACCTATCCATCAACTTTTCACAGGTCCATCAGGTAGTAGAGAAGGCTATGGTCTTGCTCCTGGTAAGCATGGCACTATTTTGTTATAGATGTAGGTTTACAGAAACGTAATCCCTAAAGTATCATCCCAGGCCTGCTACCTAGAGTGGTGTACTGTCAACATGATTGCCAACTGCACAGATATTTTCTGACTGTACACATGTTAGAGTCATACATATGCCTTGTAGGTGTCTCCACAGTAATAGATGTGAAAGTATTGTCAGGACATTACAGATTGCCATATGTGTCAACTGTGCAAAGTCTTCACAAATGTCATATACCTCATTGTTGCTGATGAGATTGCAGTGTAAAGAGCTTTTATTTACAAGTAACTACAGCTGTTTGTGGAAATAAAAATGTCTTCTTGTCCTACTATATGCGGTTGGGGTTTCAACAGGTCTGTAATAGTGCTAAAAGTGTATAAAGCTGTACATTTATTCCAGCATAGTACTGCAGAGCATAATAGTATAGGTATTAATGTACTGTTTTTTCCTTTCTTATCACAGGTGACCAGGTGGGTTGGTCTCTGTTCCCTACACAGCCTGATGTCAATGTCTCTTCAGACTCTGATGATGATGGTGGCCACTGTGAGGCACAGGTGGGGGTTTCAGGGGCTGAATTTGTCCCAGAGATTGACATCACTCTTCTGCCCTTGTTGTCACTGCACACAGTCAGTATGCATACATATACCCAGTCCATGGAGGCCACAGATATTGGACAGTCAGAGACTGGAGACATTGAACAGGAAAGTGGGGCAACTATGGCTCCAGTGTGTGTAGACACTGGCCATAGCCAGAGACCTGGCAAGGTTCCAGACAGACAGATTGATAGGGGTGCTTATAAGAGGCCTGCAGTCCTTCCACCACATGTTGCAGATGTCATATCATAGTTCACTCAGTGTATGTTTCGGGCCATCATGAAGGCACAGGGATGTTCTGAAAGGAACTCCAGACATATGCTCAGGGTTATGAATGCAGCACAGTCTGACATCCGGGACTGCCTCCAATGCATTGGTTACACCATGTATCAGTTCACTGATGCAATGGAAAGAAGGTGGGCAGAGACAGTGTCTGTCTTAGATTGCACAGTGTGTGTGCTGGAATGTGTGGTTGGAGTTGAGTGTCGGCCTCATGGGCATAGGTCAGCAACCCCATCTGCCGAGAGTGCACATGGCCATCCACAATCACACACCTGTAATGGCAGTACATCCAGCGCTACAGAGGTTAGTGTGCTGTGCACACAAAGATCTGGCAGGGCATCGACTCATGGCCCTGTGGATTCCTTTGGAGGACACGGTCCCAGCAGACAGCAGTCACCATCAGGTACTAGCATACTAGCACCACTTCTGACCTTGGGCATGGAGGTACCTTTGCAATTCTTGGCAGAGACATTTCCTGTGTTTGGGCTGGAGACAGTGGACTGTCAGCTCCACCATGCATGGTTCAAAGCTGATCAACATACAAACATGTAGGGCTAGCACTGAGCTTGACTGTGTACATGCACACACTCATACACCACTGTCAAATGCAGGTCATCTAGAGACACATACATGGCACATTTCCATGGTCCATATTGTCTGCTTCCCTTCCTGACTCACACACATGCTGTTAACCTTTTGGGTCAGCCTAGGCATCCTTCACCCCCATGCAACACCCTGTGCAAGTGATGATACCTGTGCCACATCCCTATCATCCTCATCATCGATGCAGGAAATGAAGCTATGTGCCTGATGCATAGAGTGACTATATAAATTAACATGTGCTTGTGTAATGCATTGTTGTTTTGCCATGCTACTTGTAGTGGTTACTGACAGATACTGTATACTAACATTTGTAATGAGTAAGCCACATAATTGTGTGTACCTTCTGTTGTATGATGTTGTAATGGCTGTATACTTACACAATGAATGGTGTGTCATGGACCTGTTCTGTTTCTGTTTCAGGATTCTGTTGAGGCACCTATGGATACACAGTGGCAATAAAGCCATAGGCATCATACCACAGGATAGAATGATAGCACAGAAGAAATATGTCTTCTGCAAGGTACAGTGCTATAGGTGCATGGCTCCATAAGTCCATATGTGTATAACAGGCTAACAAGGACAATGGTGACATTCAACGTACTCATGCATCCCTAATCTGTGAAAATGTCTGATACCCTTGATAAGTATCACCAGGGTTTTGGGAGCTGTCATATCTATAAGCTGTGGTACTGGAGATGATCCATCTACAAATTTCCAGTGTCCAGAACAGACATTTGTCCAACAACAGCTATGATTTTCTTGCTCTGCATCCCATGGTGTAACCTAAATATGATGTGTGCCACAGCAGATTTGTGCTTCATATGCATGGGGGGCCTGTTACATATAGGGTGCACTGTCTGTGTTACATACCTGTGTCTCCAGAATGTACTATTTATACCATAGTGATGGCGTAGGTATGTAGGATAGGAAAGATGTGTGTTAGTCCTGTCATATATACATGGGAGGTACACAGTGGAATCTGACACTTCCCTGTATGGCAGCCACACACATCCCCTCCAAAGCATTTATGAGACAGACTACACATGTACGGTCATGACACAGACTCTATAGGACATGTTATCTGCAATGTGTATTGCTGTACCATGGAACCTGGGTGGCTGCTATAGTTGCATGATATGTCTGTGTAGTGAAATAGCAAGGGTGCCACTACACACAATGATAGGTGTGAAGAGTTCCACAGTCAGTATGGCAATGACAGTCTGGGAGTTACATCATAGACCTTTCTGTGCATCCCCACATCTTATCAACCAGCGAAATTCAAAGACAATATTACTCTCTGTGTCCATAAGTCCATAAGTAATAGCTCAACTGTGTGTGGGGTGGATGACATTCCAAAGGATAGTATTGTGCAGTCATTGGAATTTAGTATCTGTAAGTGGCTCAGACAACAACTGAATGTGTGTCTCAGACCATCCTGGATAACTTTTGGTTTTGTGTGGGATTCAGAGACAGCTCCTGATACGCTATCACCTGCTAATGTGGTCAGTCAGTGGGCACTGACCATGGCTGTGACTGCAGAGAGGGAATAGCTAGAAGAATTACACTATCAATGATGTTTGGGGAAATCCACTGGTGACTGGCCTCATTACAGCATAGGTCTCCCAATGCTATCTTCTCAGATTACGACTGTCAGACACTTGTCTATCCACCAGGTGACATAACACTCTGGAGATAACCTACACTGTTTCCAGCAAGGCCTGCTGGTCTAATATTGTCAAACACCTTCTCAGGCCATGATAGGTAGAGTGAGTAATATTCCTGTCATCCATTGCATAGTGTAACACTCAATGGGGTCCACCAGTTAAAGTCAGTAGGCATGATTTAGCCTTGAGCATAACAAACAGTGTGTGGTCCAGTGTCAGTAGGTGTATGACAGAATTACTATTATAATCCATGCTTACTCCTTTCATGGCATTTCATGTTACATGACTCAGAGATCTGGGGGCACTGCTTGACACTACATGTTAGTTGTCTTTTGTGCAACTAAGTACTGCAGTTGCTTCCAGTATGTTCCTAGAAGATAGTCATTCAAGGTGTCAGTACAGAGTGCAGACAAACATGTTAGGGTAGTGTAATATTTATACCCTTTGAAGGTAGGGTGGGGGTGTTACATAGGTATTCTGCAGTTGGACACTACCCAAGTGGTGTGTACTGGAAGGACACAGTTACCTTGTGAAGACTGTGTTAAGCATGGGAGTCCATGGAATTGCCAGTAGCTGGCAACTACTAATACTGATCTCACCAACACCACTCTCACATAGGATACCATGCTCTGATACATTTTATGTCCTCACATGCAAAACATTACTACGAAGCCCATGATGAAAAGCAGGACACAGCCTGTTTGTTCATCCCATATCATGAAAGGCTCTGTAGGCTTTACCTATACTTTTCCAAGAAGATGCCTTGATTAGCAACCTGGGCAATCAGTTGGCTTTTGCATGTGTTATGCCATCTGTTCCAGGGTTGGTGGTATGTCACTAGAAAACTGACAAGAGGGGGATTAGTAGCACTGCTGTAGTGCCACAATATAATGTACAATATCCATTGACATAGATGTCAAGTCTTGCTGTAACAATTGCACAGTGATGGTGAGCCATTGTATGTGACAATTTCACAGTTAGTCATGGATACTGCTTTTCAACAGATTACTGGTAGATATCTGCATGACATGGCTGTGAGGTCTACTACAGTGGACTGGACACCTTTGGCCAATGTGTGTCCACCTGCCACATGTCCTAGTGTACAGTTATGTACCCGCAACACACGTCTGTGTTCCCATATCATGTTACACAGCAACCAGTATGCTGTCTAGTTCCTCGAAAGGTCTTTGTATGCCTGTGAGGCCAATGTAATGTCAGCAGAGTTGAATGAGTCCTCTATGCATGCTTGGCATCCACATCTTCACTGCAAGGTGTGTCTACAAACACTGTATATCAGGTTGTCAACTGCAAGGGTGTGGTAGCATGACACTACCTTTGCAGGACCTATTGCTGAGATGTTGGGAATGTCCCCACCCCTCTACTCCTATGAAACATAAACACAATGTGTGACAGATTTGGCTGCATTTTTAAACCTTGCTGCCATGGTGTCTCCAACAGCAGTCATTTCATATGGCAATGAGCATTATGCCAACATGTACGGCTCACATCCTGTACCTCCTACACCTACATCTCACAACCTGCATGTGTGCAGCTCCTTACAAGACACATTGCCAAACAGATATCTCAGAAAATCCTGCCTCTGGAGTGCATAATACACATAATACTGCATGCACCACTCTCTCACTGGTAAAACACCTATGGCAAAACACAAAATCACACCTCTAAGTCAGAAGTGATTACATTGTGAGACACACTGATGTCTGTGTCAAGTAGCTACATATGGGAAAGATCACAGATAGCTGTCTGTGAGTTGAAACAATAGACCTTACCACACATTGCTGCACATCAGGCGATATCAGTTAATATAATGTTAACATCATAATTCCTGCGGGTATGTACGACTCGGGACATATGTCACTGGCCTGTATGCAGATGTATGAATGTACTTAGCCAGTCTATGTTTCTCGCGGGTATATGCATAGCTTTTTGCTGCAGTTCACCCACAGCTAGGATGATAGCTCCATACACATGGAAACTGTTGGAAGTCAGTACTTGCCTTAGCATGTGGTGTCATTGTTAGGGGATCTACTTCATGTCTGCCTGGGATGCCTTGCTCAACAGACATCAATGCTTCACCACTGATGGTGTTCATCTCTCACCCCTGAGATTAGGAGTAATGGCCATGGCTACTGACACCCCCACAATGCATGTTGATGCACTTTTCAGGGAAGAGTTTGCATTGACAGCACCATCCTTATACAACATCATGGTTATGCTGCTACACGTTGGGTATGGCAACACTGAAACCTACTCTGTGGAATGTGTCCCCACCCTGGATTATGCAGACATGTGTGCAGTCAAGGACATCTGGGTCCACAGCCATACCAGACTACATGTTCATCCATATCCTCACACCTCAAAATTATAGTGTTCAAGGAAATGCAGGTGGTGCATACATATTCATTAAGGATAGGTAGACATCCAGATTTTGCAAAACACTGTGATTTCCCAGAGACACTGTAGGTGCCATTCAGCACTGGAAGGGCACATAATCATGCAATAGCTGGCTACAGGAGCAGCTCCATGTATCCAGACACCCACTGTGTGCATCTATATGTATGTGTATCTATCAAGGGGTATCATTGCACCAGGTTGTGGGGTGGCATTAAGTGACCACCAGCTGTGTTGCTTAGTCATGCTGCAGCTCATTGCCCAAAGATTAGTCTACGTCCTTAACTAAAATGCCCTGGAGCAGTGCCGTGACATCCCCTCAAGGTGAACCAATGTATTGCATCATGTATTTACCAATATGGGTGATCACTGCAGTCCCCCAATGTGAGGTCCTCCCTGGTGGTATCTGTCTACAGATCAGTGTCATTAAAACTACCAGCACTAACCCCCCTTGCAGACAATGCAGACATATATTTCAACAAAGCCATTTATTACCTCCTGCAGGATGGTTTACATAGCTTGAATGTACCTCCTCCACAGATGGGACAGGCAAGTTTGCAGAGCTCTACACCCATGTATTATGCAGGCAGCATTACAGCTGCATGAACTTGGCAGTTCCTGACAGGAGGAACACAGACTCCTCATGGTACAGCAAACCTGCCTGGTGGACAACTGCCTTTATCAGGCTGTACAGTAAGAGGTGGACATTGTTGTGTGACAGCTGGGGTGAGGGTGCCCCCCCTAAAATGGATGTACAACCTCCTCAGGTAAAACAACCACATAGTGTTGTTTTGATGTTGTGTAGACACAGAAAGTGACAAAATTAGCCACCCACACAAAACAGAATCACAACATACAGTGTAGTTACATGTGTAACCTCAAAAGATGGTCCAGGATTGTTGGTGAACTCATACATAACGATGCCACATAGAATGGTTCTGTACTCATAGCTAATCTGTAGTCCCACATGTTCTGTGTCAACTTCACTCCCTTGTCCCAACCTCATATGACACATGACATTCCTACAATCTGTCCCATAACTTATATATCTACAGAGCAGGTCATAAATGGCATCTCTATGGAGAATGCACAGAATCTATTGGACATGCTATCATCCCAGGTAGCATCTTACATGGGATCTGTCATGGATTACTAACACCATTGGGAACACCTTGCAATCATACTGAAACCACTGGCTGGACCTCAGCTGACTGGAGAATGTCAACTGACCCTTGCTCAGAGGTGGTACTTGTATTGACCACCAGAACTATAGAACTGTTTGTCTGAGTATCCATATCTGTATGACCATAGGGGCAATCATCATGGAGCTAATCAGCACACATATATGTGATCTATACACAGTTAAGTGTACACAGTTTGGATGTCTGACAAAGGACATCAGGGCAAACAACTCCCTGGACTGAGATGTGCCATCTATGTCCCCCACTCAGGCATCATTTACAAAGCACCCACTTAGGCATTCATGGTACTATCATAGGTTCATAGGATCATAGGAAGTTACAAGTCTATTGGCCCTGAGGTCCTTACAAGCCTAGCCAAAAATTTAGTCCAAGTTCCAACAAGTCAGCACCCTATGCCACTGTCCAGCAAGGACATAAGTGGAATCCCAGGGGTGTATTTTCTGTTCCCCATCTAGTTATCCAGGTTGCACTTAAAAAGGTTTAATGAGGTACTCTGCTTTATGTGGAGTATGAGTCTTTTCCACAAAAGGTGGAGTCTCTGGGCAACAAATCTGTCCCACCAACAAGTCCTATTGATGTCCCAGACCAGGTTGAGGTCTCATGTGCAGATTACTCAAGTGGAGCTTGACTTGCAGATATGCAGCAATCCCATCAGGGCGGGGTCTGAGATTACTTTGTATGCCAGACAGAGGTCACTTCTGAGGAGCCTGTAGGAGACTAAATAGAGGGACAGGGCATTTAGCCTCTCTGTGTATGGTAGATGTTTGAGGCCCTGGATTCTCTGGGTGAGGAATCTCTGTGGTCTCTCCAGCTGCTGAATGTGCTTTGTGAGGTACATGTTGAAAGAGGCATTGTATTCAATAATGGTCTTATAAAGGATGAATACAGGGATGTTATGACCACCTTGTCCCTGGATGAGATACCATTACAAATGAAGTGGGCCATGTAGAAAGCTTTCCATACAAAGGAGGCAATATGGTGGTCAAAAGTCAGTTTGCTGTCAACCTGGCTTCCCAAGTCCCTCACGACTGATTAGGTGCTTAGTGGCTTATTATCAAAGTGATAATTTTTGGGGATGTCATTCTCCCCAAAAGGGATGATGATGCTTTTTTTGGCATTCAATTTGAGGCCATGTTTCTGGCACCAGTCATTTGTTTGTCTGAGACCCTCTTGGAGGATATCCACATCACTAGGGAATTGATGACAGCACCCAGCTTGCAGTCATCTGTAAACTTGGTCAGCCATAGCCCAGTAGATTTGGCCTGCATGTCTGAGAAGTATATCCCAAATAGCAAAGACCCCAAGACTGATCCCTGGGGTGTACCACTTGTTACGGGTCTACTACTTGAGGTGGCTTCCACTATTTTGACCAGGTGTGTTCTATCAGTAAGCCAGTTTGCTACCCATTTGGTAACATATGGATTCATGCCTAGTTGACAGAGTTTATCTATTATACCTGAGTCAGGAATAGTATTGAAGGCCTTGGCCAGCTCAAGGTAGGTGGTGTGCACCATCTTCCCCTCATCTATGACCTTGGTGACTGTCTCAAAGAAGTCAACCAAATTTTACAGGTATGACCTCCCCTTGACAAAACCAAACTGTGCCAGATCAAGTGTCTGGAGGTTGCCAATGTCCTTGTTAATGAGGTCCAGGATAATCTGCTCCATGACCTTGCAGATTAGACTAGTTAGGCTGATGGGTCTATAATTTCCTGGATCGGTGGATGGTCCATCTTTGTGCAAAGTAATGACAGTAGCTGTCCTCCACTCAGCTGGGATGAAGCCGGTAGTCAGGCTTTGGTTGAATAGGGTGCCTAATGGTGCTGCAAGTTCCTGCCTGAGTTCATGTAGGCTGTAGCCTGGGATGTTATCAGGTCCCATGGGGGCTGTATTGTTTTGCTTTTGAGAGGGCAGTGATGACTTGATCCATAGAGATAAGGGGTACAGGTACTGGGGATGTCATGTTTTACTGATGGGGGGACAGAGGAGTGAAGTTTTCACTGAACCTATCTGTCAGCAGGTTAGCTATATCTACAGGTTGTCACTTAGTGGCCCATTAATGGTACACGTACTTAACATAGGGATATCCACCTACAATAGCTGATCTGTAAGCAGCAGTGTTCAACAGACTCAGTCCTGGGTCCTCAACTGCTTGGAATCAATTTAACCACAAAACAAGTGAATACTAACTGCCTGTGGCTAACAATGTTGGCTGATGCCTGCAAACTGTGAGTACTCATGGAGTCCATGAGTTATGTTAATATCCTACAAGAGGGTATTGATGACCAAATGCCTGTTGACATAGTAATGGCAATAAAGTCCATGCAAATGTATATGTAGTATCATTTCCATCCCTTACACCTATGTACCTGGTAAGTAGCACATCAGTCACAACATGTGATGTACATACTCAGGGGTGAAAGAACTGGGCACACAGACCTGACCACACAGGTTTACACCTAATGTGCATGAGACCACCATGTCACCCCAGTGGTATGATGGGAATCATATGTTATAGCTGGGAGCACAATCACCCATAAGTGACTTGCTCATAACCTCCATATACTCTACCTTCAGCATGCCAATATCTGAGTGAAATAGTCATTTGGTAATGGACCTTTCTAAGCAGTACTGGCACTTACACACAACAGTATGGTCCTTCACAAGGGAACTTCATGTCTTCAGCACGTGTTCAATGGGAATCATCTGGAATGAGTGTCATTGTAGCCTGTGGCATATAAACTACTCAGAGATCTCTGCCTTGCATATGGGGCAATGTGTGACCATGCTTGATTATAAATGCTGCACATCTGTAGGTGGTATTATACATGGATTAATCACTCTAAGGACATTAACCTAGTATGTGACATTAGTAATGCATGCTGGTGGGAGAGATTTGTCTAGCAGACTTTAACCCACCTTTGAAACAGAACCCTTGCTAATGGCAAGCAGAGCACCTCAGTGCACCTCGACACATTCCATCTGTATGATTGGCTGGGTGACCATCATATCAATGCAGGGCTTCTGCCTGTGTCCCTTTTGGACTGAGGCAATATGTGCTGATCATGTAAATAAGGGTATACAGTTGTCTACGATTGTGATGGCTCTATGGCCATTATGCTAGTGAAGTTCAAACTTCCTATGGTTCCATCAGCTGATGTAAATTGTTCTAACAACCACAAACACACACAAACATGGCTACACTGATGATAGCACCACTTCCAATTACTACTTACAGCACATGGCATGGCACACACATAGTGCAAGTTGGCTGTATGTAGATTACAGCACTTATCTATGTAATGGTGCACACTACAGATCACAGTACATGATGCATGCAACACACCCCATGTCTGATAGTACTATCAGTTTAGAACATATGCTGGATGACATCAGCAGGCCTAGTTGTAGTCAGGCATTTGGAGGACCAGATCACTTGCTATAAATAAAATTCTGCAAAATCCTATCTTTTTATAAGTTTCTTTTTTTTATAAACAAATTTTAATGATGTTCACATAAATCAAATGATCTTATTAATTTTAGCATACAATTGATAAAAAGTATATAGACATAAATTAACATACATAAAATAACTAAAATATTTACAAGAACATTCACTTTTATAAACATACATTGTTAAATATACATATTATTTCATGAAACAATTTATTCCTTTTTTAACAAATTCTGTAAACTAACCCACATATTATATGCATATGTTGTGTTCATGATTTGATAGTCAAAATTTCTAAATGACGAAGATCAGTAATACCATTCTTAAACTCTATAAAAAATGGAGGTGAGACTGAAATCCAATTTCTAGTAATCGTTCTGGCTACAGCTAGGATTGACCAAATTAAAGGAAGTTTTATTTTTTTAACACATGTAGGAATAGATGTATTAAAGATAACAAGCGATCTGTTTATGGTAAAACAGTCAGTAAATAATGCTTGTAACAATTTATTAATATTCTCCCAGTAAACTTTCAGTTAAAAGCAATCATAAAACATATGTGCCCATCCTACGTTTATCTCTGATTTATATCTCTTACATAAGTTGTCTTTTTTTATTGATTTTACTCATAATTTGTGTAGTGTAAAAAGATCTATACATAAACCTTGAAGTGTATAACTTCCACTTAGGAGAGGACATTGTTTTACCTGCTGATTCCAGTATATATATTTTATCTTGTTTTTTCGGTATTTCATTGTTAATCGGATGAAATACCAAAACCTGAGCTACTGCACAATGGTACCTCCTATACTGAGCCAACAGATATTGCCAATATACTGGCCAAAAGATTTGGTGCTAACTTTACCCCCCCCCCAAGGACCAATCACAATACCAGTAGAATGCCAGGCACCCAATATTACTGCTGCACATGCTAAAACAGCACTTTACAAGGCCAAGAATACACCTTTTATGGGACCTGATAATATCCCTGGCTGTGTTTTACATGAACTACAGAGTAAACTGGCACCTCACCTGTTTGCCCTGTTCAGTCACAGCCTCACCCCAGGCTTTGTCCCTACCCAATGGCACACTGTTACAGTCATCCCTCTCCACAAAGGAGGAGCGACTACATACCCCATGCATTATCGCCCAATTAGCCTGATGAGTCTGATCTGCAACGCTATGGAACGCATCATCATGGACCTAATAAACAAGGATAGAGGGAATCTCCAAACTCTGGATCCTACACAGTTTGGTTTTGTGAAGGGTAGATCATGCCTGCTCAACCTGGTTGACTTCTTTGAGTCAGTCACCAGAGCTGTGGATGACGGCAAGGTGGTTCATACAGCCTACCTTGATCTGGCCAAGGCCTTTGATACCATTCCCTACTCAGGAATCATAGAAAAACTCACTAAGCTAGGCATCAATCCCTATATCACTAGGTGGGTTGCAAACTGCCTCACAGATAGAACCCACCATGTGAAAGTAGCTGATTCCAAGTCAGACTACCAACCAGTCATGAGTGGAGTCCCACAGGGTTAGATCTTGGGTCCTCTCCTATTTGGTATCTACTTCTCTGAAGTCCAGACCAACATGAAGGGACTCTGGCTGGCAAAGTTTGCAGGCAATTCCAAGTTGGGAGCTATTATTAACTCCCCAAGTGATGTTGACATCCTACAGAAAGGCCTCAATGACACCAATGACTGGTGTAAGCCAAAAAATATGTCATCATCCCCCTTTGGAAAAACACAGTTCCCTTGAATTTCCACATTGATGGTAGTCCACTGAACACAGACGGCATTATAAGAGATTTGGGAACACAGGTTAACAGCAACCTCTCTTTTGACAACCACTTTGCCACTTGTGATCAGAAAGTCCTTCTATGTGGCACATCTCATCACTAAGGGTTTTGCATCCAGGAAGAAAGAGGTTGTTGTCTTCCTCTACTCTTCCGTCATTAGGCCAATCATCGAGTACAATACCCCATTTGACATGTACCTCACTAGACACCTGCAACAACTGGAGATGCCACAAAAGTACCTCATGGAGAGGATCCTAGGCCTTAAACACTTATTCTATATGGACAGACTCAAAAAACTCCAACTATTCTCTGTCTCATATCGCCTACTTAGAGGAGATCTTTGCTTTACTTACAAAGCCATGTCTGACCCAGATCTGTTAGAAATGCTACATCTAAAGAAATCCCAATCCCTCTGCACCACATGCTCCAGAGACTTCAACCTCATTACCACAATCAACAGAACATGCTGGAGGGGCAGGTTCATAACACAGACTGCCCATGCTATGGAATAGACTTCCCATACATGTCAAGCAGAGCACCTCACTGGCCCTCTTTAAGAGAAATCTTGATGAGTGGATGGGAAATAAAAAAAATTAACCTGGGGATCACTCCAGTGGCTCTAATCGACAGTGGCATGATGCCAGGGTAATCTTATGGGCTTGGCTTGTAAAGGCTCCAGGACCATTAGCCTAGTACACACCTATGGACCTATGAATAATAATATTTCCATAAGCTTTTGGGCAACTATATGTTGCATCTCTGATGATCCTGTAAATATAAGAAAATGTACCTTTATGTGAAGATTTGTGCTGTATGTTCAATTCCAGATAATCTATCAAAATAGAAGTGTTTTGTCTTACTGCAGGAGACATCAAATCAAGTTTGTTTAATAGGAACTGTCTAAAGGCTTGTATATCTAACCAAAGAGATTTATCTAGCTCAAATTCTTGTATTAGTGAATCTATAGTTTTAACTTTTCTATCTGATATCATCTGAAACCAAAAATGTAATTCTTTCTGTTTAAGTGATAAGTTCTTATTTGGATCAGATGATACAATATCTTGTGTAAAACCTATGGGAAATATCAAAAAGATCCATTCTTTATAGATGGGGTGTTTATATATAAAGTTCCTAAAAGTTATTAAGATATTAGAAATATAATTTGTTGAATGTTTTGGTGTAACATAAGTAGTAATCTTTTAAAATCCATAATATAGGGTTATGTAATATATCTGTTTTGTATGTATGTGGTTTTGTAATTAATGCAGTGCTTATCATTTCCCAGTAAATGCTCCACTTGGCTGAGTATGATGAGTCCACTAGTTGAGATATAGTTTTGATTATGGAAGAAATTGAATATAAGTCTAGGTCTGGGAAGGCTATTCATCCATTGGTCTGACTGTTTAAGTGGTATTTAAAAGCTATCCTTGGCTTTTTGGGTGTCCAAAAGAATCTTAACAACATTGAGTTTAATTTTCTAATTGATGATTTGTAGGGAAATAATAAGATAGACTGGATAATATAGAGAATCTTGGGAAGAATTATAATTTTAATTATAGTTAGTCTTTCTTCCATTGTAAAAATAAATTGTGTTCCAGCTCGTTATGAGTGTTTGTATATTGTCAAAACATTTATTATAATTTAGATGGATTACAGTCTTGATATCTTTGGCTAAGATAATTCCTAAATATGTAATTTGATCAGTGTTAGATTCATATTTATAATATTTTCCCTTTAATTTGTTTTTACTTGAGTAGGTGGAGTAAATTTTTGTTTTATCATAATTGAAGATTAAACCTGACATTTTTTGAAATCTATCAATAGAATTGAATAGAGATGCAATGGAAGAATCGTTCCCTTTTGATGTTATAAAGACATGATCAGCAAAGAGCTGAATTTTAGATGAAGTTTCTGTATTAATACTTAATCATTCTATATTTTTTCTTCTTATTTCATTAGCCCAGGGTTCCATTATTTGGATAAAAATTAAAGGAGAGAGTAAGCAGCCTTGTTTAGTTCCTTTTAAGACTGGAATTTTTGTGAAATAGGTACCAATTTTAATGTATGCTAATGCCCCTTTATATAAGTGTTCTATTAGGTTTACAAAGTTATTTGAGAAATTTAGATATTCAACTAATGTAAACAAATAATCCCAGTTTACCGAATCAAAAGCAAACTTTATATCTAGGCTTATTAATGTCAGATCTTTTTTCTTTTTTGAGAGTACTCAATTAATGCTAGATTTCATTTAATGCTGTCAAATGTATTTCTGTTAACTATAAAGGCTGTTTGATTTTCTTCTATTAAATGTGGAAGGAATTTTTTCAGTCTTTCAGCATAAATGTTCATGATCATTTTATAGTCAACATTCAATAATGAGATAGGTCTATAGGAGGAACAATTCATTGGGTCTTTATTGGATTTCTGAATATGTGAAATAAATGCATATTATCAAGATGGGGGAGTTATAGATTCATTCTGAGCTTTTAAAAATACATTTTGAAGTAAGGTGAGAGCACTATAGGCATTATTTTATAAATTTCTGGTATACCATAATTAACTGGTGCTTTATTTGGTTTAAGTTTATTGATTTGAGTCCGGATATCTGAAAGTGTTATATGTTTATCTATAAGATCAGTTTGCTGTTTGTTAAGTTTTTTATTGCTATTTTTATTAATAAAGTCTTTTATTTTATCTTTTGTCTCCATTTTGACTGTGTTTTGATTAATTTTAAGAAAGTAGTCTCTGAATTCATCTATTATGTCATGTAGATTAAAAACTTTCTTTTTTTTCCCTTATGGAATAGATCTCTTTATTATGATTATATTTAAGTCTTCTTGTTTTGTTTTTAAGATTAATTAAATGTTTAGGGTTCATTGAGAAAGTTAGAAATTTATATTTTTCTAGGCAAATCATAGTCTTATTATTTAGTATTTCCTTGTATTCATTGTTTAGTTTGTTAATTTCTTCCATTGCATCTCTGTTGGTAAGTTTATCTTTATCATTTAGTTTCAGCAAGTCTAATTTGTTCTGTACTTCCTTTAAAACTCTATCCCAAGATTTCCTTTTGTTACTGTACCATCTATTAATTTGACATGTATATATATGTGTGTGTGTGCTTTTAAGGCATCCCATGTGTGTGTATATATCCAACGTGTTTGGAGAGTAATTTGTTTCTATAACGTTTTGAGTCTCTTGGCCTAATGATACTTTGAATTCTTTTAATTGAGAAAGATAAGCTGGAATTTTTCTGATTTGTATGTTGAATGCTACATTGATAGAGAACTCAAAAGTTATTGAATTATGGTCAGACAACAGGCAAGTGATGATCTTAGATTTAGTTAAATCATTAACTATTTGACTATAGATCAAAATTTTATCTTAGAGTAAGATACAAATAAGGTGTAGAACTTCCTTGTGTACACTGACTTTTAAATCACAAATTTATTGTTCATCAGAACAATTTAAAATGACATTCAGTCATTTAAATTCTATTCCATTTTAAACACATAACTTACATTTAAACTTTATATTATGCCCTATTACTATAATATAGTGTTTAATATAAAAAATGAAGATTAATATAATAATGAGGTATAATGAATACATTCCTTTAACAGTATTCTAATATACTTTTCACGACTTGACAATCTCTAAAATACCAAATCTAAATTGATGTTCTGTCCCTCTCTGCATAACATGCTTTAAGGCATTTTTTTTTTTCCAACTTTCTTTATAACATATATATGAGCATAGATTCTCTTCTTGAACCTTTTGTTTTTGCTTATATATATATGCAGAACATGCTGTGCATTTATATATATACCATATATATTTACAATTTACCTTTACCTTTAAAAAAAATTGTCTTAAAATTGTGTTGTTACATTTTAATTTCACTTCCCTTTGTATCACTAGATTATGTTTTATTACACTACCATTTAGTAGTGATATTTTTTTTTTTGCCTTGCCTTTTTTACCTCTCTCTAAATTTTTCTCTAACAATGTTTTAAATTAATTATTTCTGGATACATTTTGTGCAGTAGTACTGACTATAAATTCCCTGATTTAATTCTAAACAATGGGGTATAGATTTTTCCATCATATTCATACTGTAACCCCTCTCCTGAAATAAGACATAATGTACTTGTATTTCACTGTTGACCTCTTCCATAGATGTTGTCATTTCTCAGGCTCTAATACATTGGCCTTTAAAAAATGTTGATCTTAGTTTTTCTATAAATTCTAGAATGGAACCCAACATAACTAGGTTAGCATATATGGGGCTGCCCCCATAGCCCATAGCTTTTCCTAGTTGTTTGTATATATATCCTCTTCTATTCTTAGAGTAAGAATGATGTCTGTTTGAGAAGAAAGTATATTGTAGTGATTTAGAGTCAGCATGTTCATAAATATCATTCAAACTATATGAACTAATGAAGTTTTTTAAGTGTTTGACCTGAGAAGTTATTTTTCTTTTCCCCAAAGCACTAGACTCATTTTCTTTCAGAATACAATTAAACTCTCTTGCAATAATATTTCCTTTTGATAGGAGAACTACTTGGTGTAGATGTTGTTTTACTGTATTATTACCTATACCTGTCATCCAATATACATTGATCAACGTGAACTTTTTTCTATTTATTTCAACTATGACTAAATAAAACATTCCCTTATCATCCTGAGATGTCTTAATTATTTTAGGAGAAGGGAGCGACATTCCAAAGGATGGCTACTCCTCTTTTCTCTTGGAATGCTCTGAACTCATTAAAACTGTGCATTTGTTAGTGTTTAGTGTATTTATATTTTCTTTCAACAAGTGTGTTTCTTGTAAAAAAATAGATTAGATATGTGTAAAGTTATATATCTAAATAAACTCCCTCTTTTACATGGGTTATTTAAGCCATTGATGTTAATTGAAATACCTTTCAGTGAGGCCATTCTAACTATGTATGAGTGCTAGATAAAAATATATAATGTTATTTCTTAATTGGTTTCGTACAGTTTTCCCTCCTGTATAAGTTATATTGGATCTACAAATCATAAGTAATAATTTATTGTGGGTGTGATGTGTTTTGAAGTTATTACAAATTGTAATCTTGTAAGTGATAAACAAAGTGGATGTTAAGAGTGAATATACATTATAACTATAAATATATTGCAAAATGTTAAAAAAGTAAAGCTTCTTCCAGCCTGGAGTTATAAACTCCCAATCCAAGTAGCATCAACTACTTAGTTCTACCCCCTGTCTATAACAGCAGAAAATCAGCTACCACCTTATGGTTGTATTAAGTACTTGTTTCCAAATTATTATTTTTAAGTTCTGCTCCTTTGAGTTGTTTAACTATACTAATATATAACTCATCTACTGATTTATATTAACAAATTATAATACAATCAATATTCTTATCTCTTCTAATAATTTTGACTCTAATGAGTCCAATAAAGGAGAAGAAATCAATAAAGATCTAAATAAGCGTGTAGATTTTTTACTAGAAGGCTAAAACAAAATAGTCACAACTAAAGTTAAAATATCTTCACTTAAATAGAACAAATTCCATTTTAACAGTCTAGAGCTTAGAGACTCAATGAAATTAAATAAGTCATTAAGTAATATGTCATATGTTTTAGTTATCAAGTGCATACTTTTTCTGAAATATGATAGTCTCATAAACCATGTTAACTAATGTCACTGAAAAGAGTGAATACAATATCTTCATATAGGTATGTAGAATTACAATGCATAACATCATATATGAGAAAACATCTATGTATTTGTTACCCCTTCACACAAAAGAGTGGAGGAAGCAAAGTGGAAAGAAAAAATCAACAACTTATGAATTCAAAACATTCTTGCCTTCTGAATAAGTACAATTATATCCATTCTTGTCATTTTTTATAATTAGGCGAAAGTATTGATCTATTATGCTATACCTTCTCAATCTTGAATTGCTTAGTGAATTCATAACCGTATATTTTACACACATTGACTATATGTATTTAACATATTTATTTATGTTTTCTTTTTATACATTTCTGATGTGATCATATTTATGCCATATGGACATACACACACACACACACACACACACACACACACACACACACACACACACACACACACACACACACACACACACACACACACACACACACCAAGGGGCATGGAATGAGATTATAATCCCTACCTATCTAGTTTTATACACTATAGATCATAATACTTATCACATGTGTCACGGCTTAAGTCAGATGTTATAATGGCAGCTGGTATTCTTAAGGTAGATGACATCATCAGGCCTTGAAGAAAAGGGCAGTTTGGAAAGCCAGCAGCAACTTACAAGGCCAAAACGTGCATAACCATTGTAGTTTGACAGCCAATGAGGGATTCCCAGTTGTTTGGCAGGGGGAATACACACATATACACACACACACACACACACACACACACACACACACACACACACACACACACACAAACACACACACACAAAGTGGCATGTAGTGTGATTACAACCCCTACCTATCTAGTCTTACACACTATAGATCACAATACTTACTGCATGTGCTGTGGCTTAAGTCAGGTGTGACAATGGCAGGTGGTAGTCTTAAGGTAGATGACATCATCAGGCCTTGTAAAAGAGGGCAGTTTGGAAGCGAGCAACAACTTACAGGGCCAAAAAGTGCATACCCATTGCAGTTTGAGACCCAGTAAGGGCTTCTCAGTTGTTTAGCAGTGGGGATACATACACACACACACACACACACACACACACACACACACACACACACACACACACACAAGCTCGTGCGCGTGCACACACTGGCCTGCAGTCTGATTACAACCACTGCCTATCTAGTCTTACACACTATAGATCACAATACTTATTACATGTGCCACAGCTGATGTCTGTTTTATATGTGATTGCTTTGCAAGCAAACTACTTGTGGATTACATAAACTAGGTTTGTGTTGAATAACATCAATGGCCTTCCAAGTGATATTTCTTCATACTGTTATCTGCATCTAGTCGCCTAACAGTGGGATAACTATTATCCTAGCTACGTGTCTACAGTTACCAGTATAGCCATAAGTGGTTGTTTGTTCTTGGATGGGCAAGCCTGTGGGTAGGAGCAATTTTCTCTGTCCATGCATGTGTAGACAACATTACACATTACACCACCTGCTCACCTGTTGCAGTTTATGTGGTGACATCTAGCAGGCACAGGGGTCTGTAGGTAAGTGTATTATGTACTGTTGAGCCCTTACCATGGATCCTTTGAGCAACATTATAGATGTGTGACAGAACAGCTTTACTCACCACTATTAGGGTATGTCGGACAATACAGACATCCACACACACATATTTCTGTAAATAACAGAGATGTATATATAAATATAGGTATGCATGTATATGTATATGTGTTATGTAGAAAATCTGAAATATATGTATATGTATATATATTTTAGCTACATGGGTCCACTTCAAAATCTTGAATCTCAAAATCTCTAAATTCAAAATACTGAAACCAAAACCACGAAGCTCAAAATACTGAAAACTCAAAATACTGAAACTCAAAATACTGAAACTCAAAATATCTAAAAAAAGCACAGGACACCAACACTAACTATATTGCAGCAGAACTACATACAGAAGCATGTAAGAGACAAACCAAATTAGTCTTCTACAACTATAAGCAGGGGGGGCAAGCCCATCTGCACCCCCACACTCCCTGCTTCTTAAATATATCAACTCCAAGATTGCACTCCATAGCAGAAAATGGCAAACATACTATTACATGCTTCATGACTGCCTGTTTTAACCTTAGTCATGGTCACTTCTAATTTGCTATACTATAACACAACTCATCTTAGTGTAGTGAAGTACGATCTTGGAGGTGATATATTTAAGTAGCAGGGGGTGGGGGGGCACATTCCCCACATGGGTGGGATGCAGGGGAGGCTTGACCCCCTGCCTATACTTGGAAAAGAGTAATATGCTTCTGTATGTAGTTGTGCTGCAATATAGTTAGTATTGGTGTCCTGTATTTGTTTCAATATTTTGAGTTTAAGTATTTTGAGTTTTCAGTATTTTGAGCTTTCAAGATTTTGTTTTGGTTTCAGCATTTTGAATTTAGAGATTTTCAGATTTGAGATTTAGAAGTGGACCCAGCTATACATATATATATATATATATATATATATATATATATATATATATATATATATATATATATATATATATATATATCTTTTTGAAAATATACTATGTGTGTGAGAGAGAGATAGTGACAGACGGATATGTATACATATCTGTATGTATGTATGCATGTATAGACATATCTATACATCGCAAGTCATTTTGATCAAGTGGCAAAAGGATTGTGCTCAGTTTAACTAAGTGTATGGGTATGCCCAGTGGGCCTGTCAGCACTTATACAGTGACTTCAGGCCACACCCACCTGCACTCCATTCCAGGATTTTGTGTGTTACAGACACTGACATCCGTCCCTGTTCTGCAGTACTACACTTCACTCAAAATGTCCATGGCATTGTCCAGCTCTCTGATCTAATTAATATGTGACAGAGGTTCATAATGTTACACCACAGACAGACTGACAGTCTGTGAAAACACCAACATAATAATAGCGTAAATGCAAAATATATGGATACTTCTAGATCTGAACCATCAACAGCATCACACATGCTAACTTACCTAGGCCACTGAGCCACACCAGCTGCCAGATAACTAGTAGTCATTCATCACAAAGTCAACAGAATACATATGTACATTGTTATGCCTGCGTTAAGTGAGACATACAATGTGTGATCAATTTCTATGTTACTGCCCTGAGTTTGCCTGGACTGCTGATATACCATTAATGACCTACTGTTAAAATGGTTATATGGGAAACCTGCAGTGTTGGCTGTGGGGGAACAACACCACATGTTCAACTATCATGTGACCCCACTGTTTATCATCTCCCTTGACTGATGTAGTGCATATTCCAACCATGAGGCCTAGCGAATATTAAGGAACACATACTAGTGGACTGGGTAATTGTAGTTCAATGTGGATATTACTTGTGTCCAAAAAGCCCAGTATATTTCTTTGCATAAATGCAGCAGATCCATACACGCAATACCATATTATAGTAATCCTGACAAGTAGTGTGTAGGTTATGGATTTACCTTACGAATGCAGCAGTTGGCACAACTGTAGTTCAGGGCTGACTGTCTGATGCAAGCAGTACACAACCAATACATGGATAGGTACAGGTTGTGTGGGTTGCCCAGTGTCAGATTTGCTGTATGTATGTGAGTAGGAGTAAGGTGTCAGTCCCAGGTCCCTAGGTTGTCAGTGAAAATGCTATGAGTTGTCTCTTAGCCAAAGCCAGGGCATACTGGACATGCCTACATCTGCCTACAGGAACATCATCAGGGGGTTTCTTGTCCCAGTTCTCCTGTGACTGTGGCTATGGTGACCTAAGCACTGATGGGGGGCTGTGTATCCTTTCCCTTTGCTGATCCTGCTGCAGCTGTTTCCACAGGATCATACTGTGAACATATGTGCACATGTGGCCAGGGAGTAACTTCACCAGATTTATCGATGCACTGGAACCATGACTTCAGAAGCCCAAACACATGCTCTATGATGTCTCTGATTTGTGCATGTGCCTCATTATGGCATTCTTCCATGGGTGTGTGTGCATTTATGATGGGTGTCACCATCCATGGTTCAGGGGCGTAGCCAGCATCCACCAGTAAATGGCTGTTTGGGATGTTCCCCCCTAGCAGACACCTGGTACAGCTGTGATGCATGCCAGATATGGGAGTCATGATAACTGCCAGGGCTGCCAGAACACACATTCAGGAGAATCCCCTGGGCATTGCACAAGACTAGGCAGTTGATGGAGTGGTACCCCTTGCAGTTGATGTAGATTCTACCATCCTCACCGGGTGGTGCCTTGATGTGTACATGAGTGCAGTCTATGGCACCCAGTACTTCAGGGTAGTGTGCTACATGGTAGAAGTGTTGCCTATTGCTGACCCTCACCTCAGTGGTGAGGGGAAGAGAAATGTGCTCACTGGCATGTGATAGCATGGCATCCAGAAACTGATGGAGTACCCTGGATGCTGATGCCTGTGAGACCCCCATCATGTCCCCATTTGGTCTTTGGAAAGTACTTGTAGCTAGTATTTTAAGGGCTACACATACCTTTGTTTCCACTGGGATAGTGTTCCCCTCATTTGCCTCTGGGTCTTAGTTGAGGACGGCAGAGCTCAGCGAGTTCTAGTACTATATCCCTGTCCACCCTGTACTGCTCTATAATCTCCAGTTCATGTAGCTCCTGGAAGGCTATCCTGGGCCTGAACACTCTTCTCCTTTCCTGTCTAGGCCTGTTGTCAGCAGCAGCATTAACTGCAGCACCTAGCAAATACAGGGGTAGCAGTTCTGCAGCAGCCCCTAGCATTCTTGCAGTTAAAATTCCCAAGTCTGTACTCCAATGGTGCAGACTATTGGGGAAAACTCAGAATGTAGGGGGTATGCATACATTATATAGCTCTGCTGTAGCTGCAGAATGTGTGATTGACTAACTATGATGCATTCCACCTGCCTACAATATAATTAATATTATTTATTGGCCCTATTTTATCTTAAACAAGGGTTAAAACTAATTAAATGCATTTTGTTAGACATGCTCAGCATGGTGGTGCGCCATCCAAACATATGCACGGAAGGTAAACAAAGCTTAGATGTTGGTGTACACCCCCTCTCTGAAGGGACACACTCAGCCAGGTGGCGCTCTGCACAAACACATGCACCTAAGCTGAAATAAGCTTAGAAGTCAGTAGGCACACCTCCCCTGGTGTCAGCTACATCCTGTGTAAACATCAACATGGGTCTAAGCCTACACAAAGGGGATATGTGGACATGATTACTCCTTTCTGCTGTTCAGTAACTCCACCTCATTTGCACAGGTATCCATGCTCACAGCTTGGAAATTACATGCTTCATAACCCAACCACATTAGGAACAGCACCAATGAATCATTGTAGGGGCTCCATGCACAGTCCTGTAATGCATTTCTGTCACATAATATTAATTTTTTTTCCAATTGATTTTTTTATTTTTCTATAAAGCATGTTTGTGCTCTGCAGTGTGCTGTGCAAATATGCCCATATTATTAAAATAAATAAATTTAACTTTTTTCCTTTAATTTTTCTGACATACAGGATAATAGATTCGCTCATCTGTGTATGTGGTATGACATTTCTGTCCATATATCTTCATTTTTACAACCTCTTTTGTCTGTCTACACTCCTGTACATGGAATTTTTCTGTGTACACTACAGACACTGACACGGGGTCTAAACAAATGTCTATCTACTTGCTGGATCACTCTACCTGCCTCATTTGCATGGCATTCACCTGCTTCAGAGATGATTTGCATGCCACGGAAATTTCCATGTTTGAGAATGCATGTGCATCACTCAACAGCGCTTACTGAATCTAAAAATGTTTGCACCTGTGTAAGCAGCACGGCACAATGCCTACACGAAAAAAAAAAAAAAAAAAAAACTGTAGGCTTTATTAAATTCCCACCATGGTGTATGTCAAGCAAGCAATGTTTGCAGTAGCAGCAGCTGTAACTCAGCAACATATCCATGTGTCCACCCCGAAGACACTGCTTACATTGTTGTATACTGAGACCATCTATATGAAAGAAAAGGAGGCACATACAGTGCTTGACAGGCAAACATCTGAGTGACAAACAGATTGTAGATCATCTCTATATGTAGACAGCAAGACTGCATGAGACCTTGCCAAAATGTGTCATCCATAAGTTGAATTTAAGGACATATGTAGGATGCCCATTACTATGGACATCAATGAATGTGTAGCTTTAACCATTTTAGCCATAGGGACCTTTCAGCAACCTAGTGGGAGTGTGTTAGGGATATTGCAGGCCTGAACCAGTTCTTTAGCATTATGTTGCAGTATAGAAAGGAGTATATAGGATTTCATTCAATTTCAGAGAAGGCAACCACCACTATGCAGGTATTTACAGTACTGGCCATCTCTTTGAATTCCTGGGAGCCCTTGACTGCACACACATTGCTATCAAGGCTCTATTTGGTAAAGAGGGACTGGTAAATCAACAGGAAGAAATTTTACACCTTCAAAAGCTAGGTGGTCTGTGATGGTCAGGTCATTATTTATAATGTTTCTATGCACCAATAGACAAGTATAAAACAAGCACCAAATAACTCCTGGAAGGCTTTTTGAAAGCTGAGGTGCTAGACTTTGTTATTTGTACTTTGTTATTAAAAGTTGGAGACTTGTTTTTTTATTTGTGGTTATTTTATCAGGTTATTAGTTTTTTTTGGCTTGTTGTTGGATGTTTGGAATACATACCTATATCTTTCACACCAAGAATAGGTTTTAGACTGAATGCCACTATAAGCCTAGCTCCCCAGATCCATTTCTCATCAGTCTATCTGTCTGGCTTCAGTCTCTTCCATTGTACACTTGCCCACAGTAGCTGTTACTTTGAATAAACATTTAAAAACACACACACAAGTGAGTTAATTTCCAAGGAAATGTTTTGTAATAATTTATAATAATTTGGAGCTTTTCTCCCTGGGCTTCCATTGAAAATGGACTTCTACCCATTCAGACTTTCCTAGTAACCAAATGTTAATAAATACATGCGTAAATAAATACATAAATATGAAATATGTTGTTTGCAGTATATAACAGGTGATGCTGGACATGCCCTAGACCACAGGTTGAAGACCCTATCCACAACCCCCCAAGACTTTATTTGGAGGAGAAATTATGAAAGGAAAGGTTAAACAACAGCAGGTAGTACCAAGGTGCAATTACTCAGAACTTCTTGTGAAAGTCAATGATATTTTCTTCTCAGGCCTTATAAGCATAAAGCATAGAAAAATAAGACTTATACAACATTCCTGCTGGTCAGGTAGTGATGAAGTGCTACATGATATGTGCTAGAAAGTTGGCAAGACAGGATATTGAGCTAAAGTTGCTTTGATGTCTTCACATTCAGGAATGTTTTCAGAGAGATTTGTTATATGGCCACAGGGTGAAGAGTCCCTGGATTTAATTCATGATGAGTGAGAGAGTGAAAGTCACTCTTGCAAGGAATATGCTGTGGAATTAAACAAATGTCAAAGAAATAAAATAAAAATAATAAAATTAAATTATGCTACAGACAACAGACCAGACATAATGGGGATGGTACAGGAACACCTAGCCTAAGCACAGCAGCAGCAACATGTCTCATATGACTAGACAGTAAAGGCCAAAGAGCATTCCCTTGAGCAGAAGGTGATGATGGTTTTTCCTGTTCAACACAATAAACTGCAGGCAGCATGACAGAGTCCTTTCACAATTAAAAAACATGTAAGAGATGTTAACTAGATGGTAAAGTTGCAGGCAGGAGGCAGAAGCTCAAACTCTTTCATGCTAACATGAAGAAAGACTGCCATGGTGGAGAGGCACTGATAATTACTATCTGCAGTAGTCTACAGTATCAATCAGAAAGGATCTTGTTGTAATCATTTTCAGTGAGGCCCCCTCTGAGGCCTCAGTAAATGAGATAACCATTTAACTATCATTATCTCTTTCCAGGTTCATGAGATTCAGGTAGAACTACAGGAGTTTATAGAGACATATTTACTGTTAAAACTGGGTATATCTATCTGGTGGAGCATCATGTGGGCACAGAGGCCCTGTGGCCCACTAAGTATTGCCATTATATGGTATCTGAGTGAGAAATGCAAACTTTACGAAAGGTACTGCTGGACACATTGGAAGTGTGGAACAGGAGTCCAACAGCACATAGGCCTCCCAACTGGTGCAGTTGCCAAAGAAAGATGATGGCATCAGACTGAAGGAAACTGAACAGCTGCACAGAGTCAAATACTTACCCCATTACACTAATGAAGAATCAGGGCAGCCATGTAGGGTTAAGTAACTAACTGCTATTGACATGACCAGATATTACTGGCATATACCGATGCACCTGCAGTGAGGGAAAGGGCAGTTTTTCTGACCCCTATTATATTTTTTAGAGTTCTCCAATATGCACTTTATTTTGAAATATGACATCAACCTTCCAGTGGGTGCTAGATTATAATCAAGCTGGAGTTAGAGCATATGAATTTGCTTACCAGGATAATATTGCAGTCTACAGCCATTCCTGGCAACAGCATGTTCAACATGTTAAGGAAGCAACGAAAAAAGGCCAGGTTAAATATTAAGGGCAACAAACATCAAGCAGGAATGCATAAGTGCCCTACCTGAGTCATAGAGTCAGAGTTGGTAAGATTCATACAAAACCTGTCAAGGTGGAGATCATTTAGGAACTGCTTGTCCAGCTGCTAAAAAAGTGAGAACATTTCTGGGGACAGTGGTCTTCTATAGGACGTTTGTTCCACACTATAATAATTTTGTTAATGTATGTGCATGTGTATATTTGCGTGTGTGTGTGTGTGTGTGTGTGTGTGTGTGTGTGTGTGTGTGTGTGTGTGTGTGTGTGTGTGTGTGTGTGTGTGTGTGTGTGGGGGGGGAGAGAGTGAGAGAATGAAAGAAAGAGAAAGAGAGGGATAGGGAAAAAACAAAAGTAAGATAGACAGATAGAAATTGTATGGACAAAGTTACATTACACCTTTCTTTCTATAATTATGTTGTTTTTGTTGGTTCTATCAATAAAACATAGCTTGTTTTAAAAAGTGGCAATGTAGGTAATGTGAAATTAATCTATTATGATAAAACACACAGTTATGTTGGGTTAAGTACCCTTCTTCAGTCATCAAATGTATTCAGACAAGTACTACTTACTTATTGCAAAATGGATAAATAGTTAACAATAATCCATAATTTTAAATATTTTTTCAGCTTTAGAAAGGAAAACAATCTAAACTGATATACCTGCAATACAATGTGTCACTCTGATTTATTTTTAGAGACAATGTTATCCCAATCTCTTCCTCTTGCTGGCTTACAATTAAGTTAACACCTGCATATTTATGCATACATATGCATACAATATTTGAAAGAACAATGACATAGAAAAGGAAAACATGGGTTTATTCATTCCAAGGAAATATCATTAAAACTACTTGTTAGATGAATGGAGCAAAATACTTGGCACATGGAAAGTATATTCACAAGTCAAATAATCTGACAGAACACATTTTAGAATACTGACTTTTGTGAACGTCATTCATTTTTATTCTTTCCTTCTTTTCCTCTTTATTTAATTTTTCCTAAGTTCCATGCCTCCTTTCTTGTTATTTTTCTTTGTTTCTTATTGTTAATTCACAACTTCTCATGCTTACATATCTTCATTTTTGCAGGTCTTCATCTCTCACCAAGAGGCATATCTTCTACCAACATTTATAAACCAATCACATCCCTCTTTTCATTTGACTATTCGTATGACTTCCCTCTGCTTCATCCAGTGCACACTGGATGTGCTTTCATCTGGTTGAGTGTTCACTTCATCAGTGTTGATCTCCCCAATTTCTGCTTTCCGTAGAAATTCCTACCAATCTGATTTTTTTAGGTGGGCATTGTCAGTTATTCCATTTTTGGGACAGATTTCCCTTTTTTCATATTTGTGCAGCCCTTAAGTTGCTATATAAAAAATAGGAGTTGAGCCAGTACAGGAGGCTTGCTCTTCTACAAAAAAATGCTTGTATTCAATTTTTCTCCGGGTGAGCTCTTGACTAGTTCAGGATGGTGAGTTTGTTCATTGCTGACTTGTAGTTTGATAAATCATAATGGAAAACCTTGAAATATGCCAAGAGATATAACTAAATAGGAAGGCAGTAAAAGTAATTCAAGCAGTGCAATTGAAGTAGTAAGGAACAATGAATCAGGGACTTGTAGTGATGAAAGGTGCAAAGCCTATATTGGTTTGGTTGGATGAATTTACATTGGCCTGCAAAATGTCTCTGTCACTGCTGGGTGGGACTGTATACTATTTATTAATCACTTTGAATAAAATCTCAGTAAAACTGCCATTAACAAGGCCACTGAAACAATACCTGCAGCATCAACTGCCAGTGACATATTTGACATTTTTTTTAATATGCACAGCAATGTAATCAGCATTATCTCTATAGACAATGCTGGTGCTTTGTATGAAAGCTAAATCTGTGACATGCCTACTTCTAAACCTGAAGAATATTGGGGGGGGGGTTAATTTTAATAAAGCCTACAATTTTTTTTTTTCTGTGTAGGCATCGCACTGCACTGTTTACATGGACGGGAGCAATTTGAGATTCAGTAAGCACTGCTGAGTGGTGCTCATGCACTTGCAAACACGTAAATTCCGTGGCATGCAAATAGCTTCATAAGCAGGTGAATTTCATGCAAATAAGGCACGCAGAGTGATCCAACAAGAAGACAGGCATTTGTTCAGGCCCTGTCTCAGTGTCCATAGTGCATGAGAAAAAATTCCACATACAGGAGTGTAGACAGACAAAAGGGGGTGTAAAACTGTACATATATGAACAGTAATCCCATGAAAATGTAATGCCACATACACATATGAGCGTAACTATTATAATATATGTCAGAAAATGAAAGGAAATAAGTTAAATTAATTTTTTTAATTATCTCAGCATGTTTGCACTGCGAGCCACATTGTGCAAACAAGCTTTATAGAAAAAAAAAATGGAAAAAAAGAAATTAATATTATGTGACAGAAATGTATTACAGGACCTTACATGGCATCCTTATAATGGTGCATTGATGCTGCTGCTAACGTGGTAGGGCTATGAAGTGTGTTGTTTCCAGGCTGTGAGCATGGATATGTATGCAAATGTGGTGGTGTTACTGAATAGCAGAAAGGAGTCACCGTGTCTGCATATCCCCTTTGTGTAAGCTCAGACCCCATATTGATGTTTGCACAAGATGTAGCTGACATCAGGGGGAGAGTGTCCACTGACTTCTAAACTCTTTTAAGCTTCAATGCACATGTTTGCATGGTGTGCCACCTTGCTGAGCTTGTCTGATAAC
Source organism: Protopterus annectens (assembly GCF_019279795.1). Taxonomy (NCBI): domain Eukaryota; kingdom Metazoa; phylum Chordata; order Ceratodontiformes; family Protopteridae; genus Protopterus; species Protopterus annectens. The sequence goes on along the minus strand of NC_056725.1, from coordinate 442,050,505 downwards.
TGGATATATGTAATTAGAAGATTTGAATTGTTTAAGCTATGCTGCATGCTGCAGCACTATGCACACTGTTGTGCACTGAAATAGGGACATTAAATGCTGTTAATTATATTGTAGGCAGGTGGAATGCATTATAGTTAGCCAATCACACATTCTGCACCTACAGCAGAGCTGTATAAAGTATACATACACCCTACGTTCTGATTTTCCCCAATACTCCGGACCACTGGAGTACAGACTTGGGAATTTTAACTGAAATAATGCTATGGGCTGCTGCAGGTCTGCTACATCTGTATGTGCTAGATGCTGAATTCAATGCTGCTGCTGACAGTAAGCCTAGACAGAGAAGGAAAAGAGTGTTCAGGCCCAGGGTAACCTTCCAGGAGCTACTTGAGCTGTAGATTGTAAAGTGATACAGGGGGGACAGGGACATACTACAAGAACTCACTGAGCTCTGCCACCTCAACTCTGACCCAGAGGCAACAGAGAGGATCCCATCCCAGTGGAAATAATGGTATGTGTAGTTCTTAGGATACTAGCTACAGGTACTTTACAAAGACCAAATGGGGACATGATAGGGACTCACAGGCATCTGGATCCAAGGTACTCCACCAGTTCCTAGATGCCATGCTGCCACATGCCAGTGAGCACATTTCTTTTTCCCTCACCTCTGAAGTGAGGGACAGCAATATGCAGCACTTCTACCATGTAGCACCCTACCCTGAAATACTGGGTGCCATAGATTGCACTCATGTACACATCAAGACACCACCAGGTGAAGAGGGTAGAATTCACGTCAACCACATAGGATACCACTCCATCAACTGCCATGTTGTGTGCAATGCCCAGGGGATTATCATGAAGGAGTGTGCTGGCAGCCCTGGCAGATATCGTGACTCCCATTTCTGGCATGCATCACAGCTGTATCAGATGTTTGCTATGGGGGACATCCCACACGGCTATTTACTGGGGGATGCTGGCTATGCCCTGGAACCGTGGATGATGTAACCTATCAGAAATGCACACACACCCACAGAAGAATGCCATAATGAGGCACGTGCACTACTAGGAACATCATAGAGCATGTGTTTGGGCTTCTATCATCACGGTTCTAGTGCCTTGATATACCTGGTGGAGCCCTGCAGTACTCTCCAGTCACATATGCACATATGTTCACAGTATGTGCTAGGCTACACAATATGATCTTGTGGAAACAACTGCAGCAGGATCAGCAAAGGGAAGGGAGACACAGACCTCACCAGTGTCTATGTCACCACAGCCACAGTCACAGGAGGACTCGGAGGAAGAACCCCCTGCTGATGTCCCTGTAGGCAGATGTAGATATGCTCAGTATACTCTGGCTTTATCTCAGAGACAACACATAGCACATTCACTGACAATCTAGGGACCTAGAGGCTTACACCCTACTCCTCCTCACTTACATATATTAACATTGATGCCAGGCAACCCACAGAACCTGTAGCTATCCATGTATTGGCTGTGTACTGCTTGCATCATACAGAGTCATCCCTGAAATACAGTTCTGTCAACTGCTGCATTTGCTCTAAGTCTCTAACTTACACAGTACTTGAAAGGATTACTGTGAAATGGTATTGTATGTATGTATGGATTTGCTGCATTGATCCAAGTAGATATAAAAGGCTGTTTGGACAAAAGTAACATCCCACATCGGACTATAGATACCCAGTCCACGAGTATGCGTTCCTTAATATTCACTAGGCCTCATGAAAAGAATATTCACTACATCAGTCAAGGGAGATGTTAAACAGTGGGGTGACATGATATGTGGACTTCTGTGTATCCCAGCAGAACATGTGGTATTGTTCACCCACCCCTAACACAGCAGTGTTCCTATATACCTGCTTTAACAATAACTCATAAATGGTATTTCAGAAGGGAAGGCAATTTCAAGGGAGTAATATAGCAATTGATCATGCATTTCTATGTCTCAGTTAATGCAGGAATGACAACGTACATATGTATGCTGTTGACTATGTCATGAACGAGTCCTCTCTATCTGGCAGCTTATGTGGCTCAGTGGACTAGGGGAGTTAGTATGGGTGATGGCATTGATGGTGCTAATTTGGACGTATCCCCATCTTTTGGATGTGAGGTATTATTATATGTTTTTTTTCTTTACAGACTATGTTTTTTCTTTACAGACTGTCAGCCTGTGTGTAGTGTAACATCATAACCCTCTGTCACATATTAATTATATCAGACAGCTGGAGAATACCATGAACATTCTGAGTGAAGTACCTATATATACCTATATACATATCTATATACACACACACACACATATATATATATATATATATATATATATATATATATATATATATATATATATATATATATATATATATATATTTATATATAGAGTTCCCCTTTATAATCTGGAAATACTGAAATCTCGAATTTTAGTATCCCGAGACCTTAAAGGCGAAACTTCAAAATAGCGAAAGTGCATAAGTGCGAATCTAAATATCTTGAATCTGCGCTTATGCATTTATGCTAAGTTACTTGAAGTGTTTGGCTGGGATGGCATCTGGAATTTAAGATGAGTGAGTGTATGTGAGTGCTTTTGGTAAGATGTACATGTGGGTTAGGGTAGGGAGGTGGTAGTATGAGCGTGAGTGTTGGATGTGTTAGTGTTTGTGTGTGTGATGTGTGTGTGTGTGTGTGTGTGTGTGTGTGTGTGTGTGTGTGTGTGTGTGTGTGTGTGTGTGTGTGTGTGTGTGTGTGTGTGTGTGTGTGTGTGTGTGTGTGTGTGTGTGTGTGTGTGTGTGTGTGTGTGTGAGAGGGAATGTAGAATGTCTGGGTGTGAGGTTTTTTTTTTCTGTTTGTACAATCTCGGAGTCGGTATATATAAGTAGGGGGGTGTGGGAGTGCAGCCACCTCCATATGTGGGGTGAAGGGGACCCTCCTGCTTACATGTAGTGTAGGGTTGTATAGTTTGTGTGGTGTAGGTAGAATGGTGTGTGTGTGTTGCGTGGTGTATGGTGTATGTATGTTTGTGATTGTGTGTTTCGTGCTTTTGGGTTTCGGGACTGTGAGTCGTTCGCCTTTATAGTTTCGGGATACCGAAATTCGAGATTTCAGTATTTCAAGATTATAAAGGGGAACTATATATATATATATATATATATATATATATATATATATATATATATATATATATATATATATATATATAAATAAGACATACATCTCAATATCTCCCTATATATCTACATGACACATAGGTTCATAGGTTCATAGGTTCATACTAGGCTATCTGCCCTAAGAATGTGTTTGGCCCATTTTAAATTTATTTTGCTATGCCCTTTTCGAGGTTAGTATACTATGCCTCTATCTAACAGTGACACAGAAGTGATACATCCACTCATCAAGATTCCTCTTGAAGAGAGTCAATGAGGGACTCTGCCTAACCTGGACTGGGATTTTATTTCCAGAGTGAGGGGAGCTCTGTGTTGAATCTGTGTCCCTCCAGCATGTCCTATTTATTTCAGTGCTGAGGTTCAAGTTTTCTGAGGTGCAGCATGTCCACAGATCTCCTCTGAACAGGCGGTATGCCACTGAGTAGAGCTGGAGTTTCTTTAACCGGCAGCATATGGCATCTGTTTGAGCCCTTTGATCCTCTTGGTGAGGTACGGGTCTTTCCAGTTGCTGCAGGTGTCTGGTAAGGTACATCCCAAAAGGGGGCATTGTACAATTATGGGCCTGATGAGGGATGAGCCTGATCTAGATGTGAATCCCTTCATGATTAGGTGGGCTATATAAAATGTTTTTCTAACCACTTCCCAGGTCCCTAATTACTTCTTCTGTACTTAATGGATTTCCACCTATGTGGTAATTTGTGGGCACTTTGTTTTTGCCAAAGGGGATGACTATACTTTTTGGCATTTAGCTTGAGGCCATGGCTCTGGCACCAGTTGTCTGTTTCTATGAGGCCCTTGGAAGATGCTTGTGTCGGGCTGGAGAGTCGATTATGGCAAGTTTGCAGTCATCTTTCATATACTGAACAAGAGAGGTCCCAGGACTGAGCCTTGTGGGACACCACTTGTAACTGGTTTGGAGTCTGACATGGCTCAGCAATTTCTAACATGTGGGTTCTGTCCTTGAGCCAGTTTGCAATCCATCTAGTGACATAGGGGTTTATATTTAAGCTGGTGAGCTTATCTATAATGCAGGTAGGCTGTGTGGACCACCTTCCCTCGTCAATGGCCTTGGTGACTGTTTCAAAGAAATCAACCAGGTTTAAGAGGCAGGATCTGCCCGTAGGATCCAGTGTTTGTAGGTCCCCAATATCTTTATTTATGAGGTCCATGATGATCCTTTCCATAGCTTTGCAGACCAAGCTAGTCAGGCTTATAGATTGAACAGTAGTCTTCTTTGAGTGACACCATCTGGTCCCATTGATGCTGTGCCTGAGCATCTGAGATGTCAGGGGCAGCACTGAACCTGTCAGCTAGGATGTTGGCAATGTCTGTGGGTTCGGTGTATTTTTGTCATTTTGGACTAATTCTGAGCATATCTGGGAATTACCACCCAGGTTCCTAACATAACTAAAGAAATCCTTGTGATTATCCCCTGTGTCCTTTTGCAATTTTTCTCTCAAAGCTGGCCTTAGACAATTTTATGTGTGCCCGTAGTTTTGCTAATACTGATCAGTGATGCCTTCCCTTTGGGATTTTGCTTTATCATTTAGCTTCCTCCTTCGATTGGGTCTTGGTTTTATTGATTCCACCTCAGTTTTGAGGAGTGTAAAATTTGCTGGATATATACATATCATACTGCTGGACATATACATATCATACTCACACACAGCTACACATCCCTGTTATATACATAAATATGTGTGTGGATGTCTGTATTGTCCTACATACCCTAATAATGGTGAGTAAAGCTGCACTATCACACATCTACATTGCTGCTCAAAGGATCCACATTAAGGGCTCAGCAGTATATAATGCACTTACCTCCAGACCACTGTGCTTGCTGGATGTCACAACTCATACAGCAACAGGTGAGCAGGTGGTGTAATGTATAATGTTGACTATGCACACATGGACAAGGCACATTGTTCCAGCCCAAAGATTTGCCCATCCAAGTGCAAATAGCCACACATGGCCATACTGGTAACTGTAGATACATAGCTCGGACAAATAACAGTTATCTGACTGCTAGGATACTAGATGCAGATAAGAGTATGAAGCAATACCATTCAGCAAGCCAAAGATGCTGTTCAACACAAGTCTAGTTTAAGTAATCCACAAGTAGTTTTCTAGCATTCACATATAAAACAGATGTTAGCTGTGGTGTGTGCAATAAGTACTGTGATCTGTAGTTTGTAAAACCTTGATAGGTAGAGTTCTAAACTCACTCCAAGACACTTGCTGTGTATGCAGGCGTACCCCCTCAAAACAACTGAGAATCCTTCATTGCCTATCAAACTGCAATTGTATGGACTTTTTGGTCCTGTATATTGCTACTGGCTACCAATCTGCCCTCTTCTACAATGCCTGATGATGTTGTCTACCTTAAAACTACCAGCTACTACTGGAACGTCAGACTTAAGCAGTGGATCTTGCAATAAGTACTGTTATCTGTAGTGTGTAAAACTAGATAGGTAGGGGTTCTTATCTCATGTCAGGAAACTTGCTATATGTGCATGGGTATCCCCTACAAAACTACTGGGAATCCCTCATTGGCTATTAAACTGCAATGGTATGCAAATTTGACCCTGTATGTTGCTGCTGGCTACCAATCTGCCCTTCTCTACAAGGCCTGATGATGTTATCTACCTTAAGACTACCAGCTGCCATTGTTATATCAGACTTAAGCTTTACATGTTTGGTAAGTACTGAGATCTATAGTGTGTAAGACTATATAGATAGGGGTTCTAATCTCACATTAAGGTACTTACTGTGTATGTCTGTATGGTGCAAATTTGATCACTGCAATAACTTATGAAGAGGTAGGGTTTTGCAGTATTTTATTTGTAGCAGGTGATGTGGGCCTTCAAATGCCTGACCACAGCTAGGCCTACTGATATCATTAAGCATAATATGTTCTAAAGAGATGGTAGTAGCAGACATGAGGTGTACTGCATGCATCATGTACTGTGATCTGTAGTGTGGCCCATTAAATAGGTAAGTGTTCTAATCTATATACAGCCAACTTGCACTATGTGTGTGCTGTGTCCTGTAAGCAGTAATTGTAAGTGGTGCTATCTTCAGTGTATCCAGGTTTGTGTGTGTGTGTGGCTGTAGGACATTTGAACTTCCCTAGCATAATGGCCATGCAGCCCTCACAATCCTAGACAACTTTATACCTTTATAGGTTCATAGGTTCATAGGTAAGTACTAGGCTATCTGCCCATGGGCATTTATAAGCCTAGCCACAAAGTGATGGCTTTTGCCTCCCCATTAGATTAGTAACCTGGGCCTCTGTCAACAGGGCTCCTGAAGTGATCCCAGGGTAGAAATTACGATTACCCATCCACTCATCAAGATTTCTCTTGAAGAGGGTCAGAGAGGAGCTCTGTCGAATATGGATTGGGATTCTATTCCAGAGTGAGGGGAGTCATTGGGACAGGACTCTATCCCTCCAGCATGTCCTGTTTATTGTTGTACATAGGTTCAAGTCACTAGAATGAGTGGTTCTGAGGGATCTCGTTTTTTTGAGGTGAAGCATGTCCATTAGTTCAGAGTTTGACATGGCCCTATAGGTCAGGCATAGGTCACCTCTGAGCAGATGGTAAGTGACTGAGAAGAGCTGGAGCTTTTTTAGTCGTGCTTCATAGGGTAATTGTTTAAGGCCCTTAATCCTCTTAGTGAGGTACTTCTGTGGTCTTTCTAGTTGTTGCAGGTGTCTAGTGAGGTACATCCCAAATGGGGCATTGTACTCTATTATGGGCCTAATGAGTGAGGAGTAAAGGGGCACAATCACCTCCTTGGATCTGGATGAGAAATCCTTTGTGATCAGGTGTGCCACATAGAAGGATTTCCTGACCGTTTTGGCTATGTGGTTATCAAAGGAGAGCATGCTATCTAGTTGTGTACCCAGGTCTCTAACTACTTCTTCTGTACTTAGTGGATTCCCATCTATGTGGTAGTTTGTAGGTACTTTGTTTTTCCCAAATGGGATTACTATGCATTTTTTGACATTTAGCTTGAGGCCGTGACTTTGCCAGCAGGTGTTTGTCTCTGTGAGACCCTTTTGCAGGATGTCTGTGTCAGCTGGAGAGTCAATTATTGCACCCAATTTACAGTAATCTGCGAACTTGGTTACCCACAGTCCCTCCGCCTTTGCTTGTACTTCGGAGAAATATATACTGAACAGGAGGGGTCCCAGGACTGAGCCCTGTGGGACTCCACTTGTGACTGGTTTAGAGTCAGACATGGCGCCTGCCACTCTTACCATGTGGGTTCTGTCTGAGAGCCAATTGGCAACCCATCTCGTGACATGGGGGTTGATATTTAAGCTGGTGAGTTTGTCTATGATTCCTGAGTGTGGGATGGTGTCGAACATCTTTGCAAGGTCCAGATATGCTGTGTGGACAACCTTCCCTTCATCTATGGCCTTGGTGACTGTTTTGAGGAAGTCGACCAAGTTCAGGAGGCAAGATCTGCCTTTAACAAAGCCAAACTGGGTGGGGTCCAGTGTCCGGAGGTTCCCAATGTCCCTGTTAATGAGCTCCATGATAATGCGTTCCATGGCTTTGCAGACCAAGCTAGTCAAGCTTATAGGGTGATAGTTCCCAAGGTCAGTTATGGCACCACCTTTGTGGAGTGGTACGACTGCTGCTGTACGCCATTCTTTGGGTTCATAGCCTGTAGAGAGGCTGAGTTTGAATAGTGATTTGAGATGGGGGGTTAGTTCATTTTGAAGCTCGTGTAAGACACAACCTGGAATAGCATCTGGTCCCATTGATGCTGTGTTTCTGACCTTTGCAAGGGCTGTCTTTACTTGTGTATCTGAGATATCTGGAGCTCCACATTCTTCTGGGATGGGTGCTAGCCCCTTTGGTGGAGGGGGGTGAAGTTTGCACTGAACTTGTCAGCCAGGATGTTGGCAATGTTGGTTGGTTCAGTGTATTTATGGCCATTATGTACTAACTCAGAGCATATCTGAGAGTTTGTCCCTAGACTCTTGACATAGTTAAAGAAGGCCTTGTGGTTATCCTTAGAGTCACTGGCTATTTTTCTTTCAAAGTTGGCCTTGGATGCTTTAATGAGGGAGCGCAGTTTTTACTGATGTTAATCAGAGATGCCTTCTTATTTTGGGATTCTGTTCTATCTTGCAGGAATTTCCTCCTTCTGTTGTAAAGTTTATTTATGGCCGGGGTCCACCAGACTGGCTTCCTCTTTTTTGAGGAGTTGGTCTTGGTTTTACTTGGGATGGCTCAGTCCATGCATTCTTGAAGGTGTTCATAGAATGCACTTGTAAAGGATTCTGCCGATGGGTCATCATTTTCCATTTAATTGGGAGCTTTGAAACTTCCCACCTCGGTCTTGAGGAGTGTAAAGTTGGCTTTAGAGAAGTGTTTTTACCTTGATTTCCTTGACTGGGGGTGGGATGTGGATGTCTAGTGTGATTAGTTTGTGATCTGATCTTACCAATGACGAGTTTACCTCAGGTGTGGAACATAGGTTCCCCATGTTGGTGATGACCAGGTCCAGTATGTTGTCACCTCTTGTGGGAGTGGTGACCAGCTGTTCAAGGGTGTTTGAGTTTATAAACTCAAGGAAGCATTGGGCTAGGGTGTTTGAGCTTGAGTAGTTTTCCCAGTCAATGTTTGGATAGGTGAAGTCACCCAGTAGCATGGTGTTGTGTAGAATCTTCATATTTTCTAATGTTCTCAAGAATGCTGCGTGAGGGGCCTGAGACAAGGTGGGAGATCTGTAGCAAGCTATAAATTGAACAGTCAATTTACCCACTGTCAGTTGCACTTGGATGGTCTCAGATTCCATGTGCTCTGCTACTAACCTGGAGGTGTGGGTGTTCTTGATGAATATGGACACACCCCGTCCTTTTGTGTTCCGGTCCTGGTTTTGGGACCTAAAGGTATGGTAGGAGTTATAGCCTGGTAGTGCTGGTGTGCTCTCTGGAGCCTTGAATCAGGTTTCTGTCACTGCACATACATCGATTTCTTCCATACTAAGGAGAGGCTTGAGTGTGCGCATTTTGAGGTTTAGACTTCTCGAGTTGAGCAGCATTACCCTCAGCTTTTGTTTATTATTGTTGTTTATGGAGGTGGGTTTGTCTTTTGAGTCTTGCCTAAAAAGGCAGTATTAGGGTGGCAAGAGTCTTGGCCAGTATTCGAAAGCCCAGGGGCGACAGGTGCAAGCCGTCTCTGGCGAAGCAACGTGGCTTGTCAAGCATGTCGTCCCAGGCTGACAAGTACTGGATCCCTTTGAATAACACCAGTAGTTTAACCAATTGTTGAAACTGATAATTTTTTCTTCATATGCTGGCATCATTTTGGGTGAGGGCAGGATACTACTCAGAGTCAGAGTCATGCCAGCCTGAGGTACATGGTCAGAGAGCTCCTCCATGTCTCTTTTCATGTTGTCCAGGGAGGTACATTTCAGGTCATTTATGCCAACATGTACAATGACAGAGTCATATTTGTACTTGTTGTGGAGTGACCTGAGTGCATGTGTAATGTGGCGGATTCTGACACTAGACAGGCAGCTTATGGTAACCTTCTCCTTGTTCAGTCTAGTGAGTGGGACGTCTGTGTGCCTGATGATAGAATCACCGATTACTAGTGTGTTAGGTGTGTTATTTAGCCTTAGGAGCTGTTTTTGCTTGGCACACTGATGTTGTGACGTATGTGTTACCTGGTTTCTGTTATGTGGTGGGGGTTGCTTGGGTGTATGCTTAGGAGGTCTCTGTTGTTTAGGCAGGTTCTTATTTAGAGCCTCTGAGTATATTTTTGCATGTTTCTGAGAGTTGTTTTCTGGTGCAGCTATGGCTGGTCTATGTGAGTCTGGTAATGTGGTGCTAGTGTTGCCCTTCTCCTTGTGACTGGTTGATCCAGTCGTGGGTTGAGAGAGCTTAGCCTCCAGTTTGGCTGTGTAGCTGCATCTCTCACATATGTTTGTGTTGGTTGGGAGGAGGAGGGGGATGTCTGTGTACATAAGGCAATTGTAACATTGTCTCAGGATGCCCAGATTCACTAGCTGGACCAGAGAGCACACCTGAAGCTGTCCCTTGAACATGCCTGAATAGATGGTTGGCACTGTATTGCTGATTGGATGAGTAAAGAGCCTTATACTTCCTGAGTATAGGGCTGAAGTGCAAGCTGTAAGCTAGTGCTAGTTTTAGTAAGTTTTAGTAAGTGCCGGTCTTAAATTACCTTATTTCTAGTGCTGGGTTGAAGTGTTTCAAGTTTCAAGGGAAAAACTGAAGTGCAAGCTTCGTGGAGCCTGGAATAGTTTAACCACAGCTAAACAGCCCTGTGTGGTGCGCAAACCCGCGCAAAACCGCGCTAAGTGTTTTTTATACCAGGGAGATCAAAAAGGATAGAAATTAGCCCAAAATGGCCAATTAGCTACAAGTTGCTGGACTGGGACCACTCTTACAGGGACAGATAGGCTGCTCAGAGTTCCCTCTCTCACAGTGAACAAGGAAGCCACCTAATTATCCAAGTATGATATGGGCAACACAGTAACCTTTACCACAGTCCTGGATTCAGCAAAGCCTGAAAACTGGACTAGACTAGTTCAGAAAGGCGGGAAAACAAGGAATTTTTTTGTGTTTTTTTTTCAGAAACAACAGAAATGCAGAGCTTAAATTACTTTAAATACACAGAGGAAGCTAGCACACTTGAGTGTGAAGCCTGCGACTTTGTTACAGGTAACGTAAATGCAAAAACGACAAACAGCAACTTTTTTCAAGTGCAACAAAGAAATAAGTACAGTAAGCAATGCAGATATCACTAGGGATCCACAAAAGCACTAAAAAGTCGCGTTTTAGGTGGAATTAGCATTTCAGGGAAACAACAAGCAAAAACAATACTTAATCAAGTCCAAAATCTCTCTTTTGTCTCTTGGCCGCTTGTAGGACTCTGCAGGGCACCACGAGGAGCTTGCTGAGCTGTATACAAGTGCAAAACTGCACTAAGCGATTTTTATACCAGGGAGATCAAAAAGGATAGAAATTAGCCCAAAATGGCCAATGAGCTACAAGTTGCTGGGCTGGGACCACTCCTACAGGGACAGATAGGCTGCTCAGAGTTCCCTCTCTCACAGTGAACAAGGAAGCCACCTAACTATCCAAGTATGACATGGGCAACACAGGAACCTTTACCACAGTCCTGGATTCAGCAAAGCCTGAAAACTGGACTAGACTTAGTTCAGAAAGGCGGGAAAACGAGGAAATGTTTTCTGTTTTTTTTTCAGAAACAACAGAAATGCAGAGCTTAAATTACTTTAAATACACAGAGGAGGCTAGCGCACTTGAATGTGTAGCCTGCGACTGTGTTACAGGTAACTTAAATGCAAAAACGACAAACAGTGACTTTTTTTCAAGTGAAACAAGGAAATAAGTACAGTAAGCAATGCAGATATCACTAGGGATCCACAGAAGCACTGACAAGTTGCATTTTAGGTGTAATTAGTGTTTCAGGGAAATAACAAGCAAACAAACAACAAGCATACAAACAAAGCTATATTCAGCAGGCCTGGATCTAGTCTATGCTACAGCAAACAAGGTGTACCAATTTCAGTAAGAAACAGTTCAAATATGAAGGCACTATAAGCCTTTAACCAGAAATTCCCAGCTCAGAAGGGCAGAGTCCAGCCTCTCCTCCCACAAGAGTGCAGACCACAAACCTTCTTAATGTAAAATAACTGGTCTGAAGCCCAAGTGCTTAAACCAGAACTAATACACTTTTAGAATAACAGATACTGAGCCCTCATTCAGCAGTTCCCAACTTAGAAGAATGTAAGCTACCTGTCCTGCCACCACAGTGCAGGCCACAAACCTTCCTAATGTAAAACAACTGGTCTGAAGCCCAAGTGCTTAATCCAAAAGACTTAGAATGATAGCTACACTTTAATCAAGTTACTACCAAGCAGTAATAAATAAAATTGAATACTTTAAAGAATGCCTGGATTAGTGCTCAAGTTATACAAACAAAGCTATGCACATGATCAGCACATATTGCCCCAACCCAAAAGGAACACCAGCAGAAGCCCTGTGGTGCATTGAAGGTCACCCAGCCAATCATACAGATAGCATGCGATAAGGTGCACTGAGGTCCTCTGTTTGCCATTAGGCAGGGTTCTGTTTTAAAGATGTGTTAAAGTCTGATAGATAGATCTCCCCTACCAGCATATATTATTAATGTCACTTACTAGATTAATGTCCTTAGAGTGATTAATCCATGTACCATGTCACCTACAGATGTGTAGCATTTATAATCAAACAGGGTCACACGCCGGCCCATATGCAAGGCAGAAATCACCTATGAGCAGCCTATATGCCAGCAGCTACAATGTCACTGATTTCAGATGATCCCATTGAATAAATACTGATGACGTGAAATTCCCTTGTGAGGGACCACACTGTTGTATGCAATTGCCAGTAGTGCTTGGGAAAGTACATTACCAAATGGCCACTGTACTCAGATATTGGCATGCTGAGGGAAGAGTACATGGATGTTATGAGTATGTCAATTATGGGTGACAGTGCCCTCAGTTATGACATATGATTTCCATCATACCACTGGGGAGATATGGTGATCTTTTGCACATTAGGTGTAAATGTGTGCGGCCAGGCCTGTGTGCCCAGCTGTATCACCTTGAAGTATGTGCATCATATATTGTGACTAATGTGCTACTTAGCAGGTATATAGGTGTTATTGATGAAAATGATACTACATATATGTTTGCATGGAGTTTATGGCCATTGGTATGTCAACAGGAATTTGTTCATCAAATTACCCACTTGTAAGAGCTAGACATAACTCACAGACTCTATGAGTCATCACAGTACGCAGGCATCAGCCAACATTGTTAGCCACAGACATTCTTTATTCACTTGCAGCATGGTTCAATGGAGTCCAAGCAGTAGAGGACCCAGGACTGAGCCCTGTTGAATATTGCTACTCACAGATTAGCTATTGGAGGTCGGTGTCCCTATGTTGAGTATGTGTACCATCAATGGGCCACTTAGTGACCCCTACAATGATATTATTGTGGATGCCTAAGTGGGTACTTTTGTAAATGATGCCTGAGTGTGAGATTTAGTCAGACAGCTTGGCTAAGTCCAGGGGGTTGTATGCCCTGATGTCCCCTGACCCACATTGTTGGTGTTTGTCTCGGAAATGTCCACCGCAATTAACAGTCATGATCCCACTGTCAGACATCCAAATGTGTGCAGATCAGATATATGCGTGCTGATCAACTCCATGATGATTGTCCCTACAGGCATACAGATACGGACATTCAGGCAAAGAGGTCTATAATTCATCACTTCTGTGCAGGGGTATAACAGTTGCTGTTGTCTAGTCTGCTGGTTTGCAGACAGTGGTTTCAGTATGATTGCAAGGTGTTTCCAATGGTGTTAGTAATCCTTATCAGATCCCATGTATGATACAGCTTGGGATGTTAGCATGTCCAGTAGATGCAGTGTATCCCTCATTAAGAGGCCAGTTACAATCTGCTGTGTAGATATGGAAGGTGTAGGATCATAGGAAGTTACTAGGCTATCGACAGGTTGTAGGAATGTCATATGGCACATGTGGTGAGGACAGGGGCTAAAGTTGATGCAGAGCCTGTAGGACTATAGGTTACCTATGAGGACAGACCCATTATATGTGGCAACATTATGTATGAGTTCACTGATAATCTGGGCCTGTCCTTTGAGGTTACACATGTAACTATACTGTGCGTTGTCATTCTGCTTTGTTCAGGTGGATAATTTTGTCACTTACCTTGTCTACACGATGTCCCAACAACACTATGTGCTTGTTGTAGCTAAGGGGGTTGTGCCTCCATTTTAGGGGGCACCCTCACCCCAACTGTCACACAGCAATGTCCACCTCTTATTTTACAGCCTGCTAATGGCAGTTGTTCACCAGGCAAGTTTGCTGTGACATGAAGAGCCTGTGCTCCTCCTGTCAGGTACAACTGAGTCCATGCATTTGTACTGCTGCTTGCATACTGCATGGGTGTAGAGTGCTGCATACTTGTCTCTCCCATCGGGGGGGGATGCAGTCAAGCTATATAAACCATCCCAGAATAGGTAATAAATTGCTTTGTTGAAATATTGTCTACAGGGGGGGGTTAGTTCTGGTAGTTTTCATGAGACTGATATATGGGCAGATCCCACCAGGGAGGACCTTATACTGGGAGGCTGCAGTGGTCACCCATATTGGTAAAAACATGATGCATTACATTAGTTTCCCTTGTAGAGATGTCACGGCACTGCTCCAAGGCATTGTAGTTAAGGACATGGACTAACCTTTGGCCAAGTGAGCTGCAGCACAACTAACAACACAGTTGGTGTTCCGTTAATACCACCCCAAGGCATGGTGTAATGATATAACTTGATAGACACACGTACATCCAAATACGCACAACAGGTGTCTGGATTCATGGAGCTGCTCCTGTAGCTGGCAAATGCTTTTTTATGTGCCCTTCCAGTGGTGAATGGCACCTGCAGCATCTCTGGGAAATCAGTGTTTCAATAAATCTGGATGTGTAGTTATCCTTAGTGAGTATGTTTATACCACCTGCATTACCTTGCACACTGTCATTTTGAGGTTTGAACATGTGGAAGGACATGTAGTCTGGTATGGCTGTGGTGCTGTCCACAGCCTTGAACCATATGTTCTTGACTGTGCACGTCTGCATATTCCAAGGTGCAGACACCTTCCACAGAGTGGGGTTCAGTGTTGCCATTCCCAATGTGTTGCAGCATAACCATGATGTTGTATAAAGATATGGTGTTCTCATTGCAAAGTTTTCCCTCCAGACAGTGCAAATAAGAAGCATTTTGGGGTGTCAGTAACACTGGCCAGTAATCCAAATCTCGTGGGTGAGAGATGAAGACCATCACTGGTGAAGCATTGATGTCTGTTGAGCAAGACAGCTCAGGCACACATGCAGTAGATCTTCTTACAAGGACACCACACACTAAGGCAATTATTAACTTCCATCAATTTCTGTGTGTATGGAGCCATCATCCTTGGTGAGGATCAACTGCATCTGAAACATATGCACATACACATCAGCGACACAGAGTGGCTAAACACATTCCTGTGTCTGCATATAGTCCAGTGACATATATCCCTAGTTTTACACACCTGCAGGAACTATAATGTCTACAAAATGTTGTTATATTCCTTGACTTCCAGCAATGTGTGGTATGGTATATGGTGTCAACCCACAGACATCTAACTGTGATCTTTCCTATATGTAGCTTGTTGACACAGACATCAATGTGTCTCACAGTGTAATCACCTATGACAAAAAGGTGTGATTTTGTGTTTTGCCTCAGGTGTTTGACCGGTGAGAGAGTAGTATGTGCAGTATTATGTGTACTAAGCTCTCCAGAGGCAGGATGTTTTGAGATGTAAGCTGTTTGGGAACATGTCTGGTAGGGAGCTGCATCCATGCAGATGTGAGAGATGTGGGTGGAGGTTGTGCATAATGTGAGCTGTGCATGTTGGCAAAATGCTCATTGACATATGTAATGACTGCTGTTGGAGACACCACGGCAGCAAGGTTTGAAATGCAGTCACATCTGTCACATGCTGTGTTTGTGTGTCATAGGAGTAGAGAGGTGGGGACATTTTCCACATCTCATCAGCAGGTCCTGCAATGTTAAGGTTATGTTGCCACACCCTTGAGGTTCACAGTCTGATGTACAGTGTTTGTAGGCACTCCTTGCAGTAAAGATGTGGATGCTTGTGCATGCATAGAGGACTCGTTCAACTTTGTTGACATTACATTGGCCTCGCAAGGGTACGATGCCTGTCAAGCAACCAGACAACACACTGATTGTTGTATGACATGATGTGGGAACACAGACATGTGTTTCATGTTTTGGGTACATAAATGTACAGTATAACATGCCTAGGACATGTGGCAGGTGGATACAAATTGGCCAGAAGTGGCCAGTCTGCTGCAGTAGGCCTCACAGCCATGTCATGCAGATATCCACCATAAATCTGTTGAATAGCAGAATACCTGACTTGCTATGAAATTGTCACCTATGATGGATCACCACTGCTGTACTGCTTGTTTTAGCAGACCTTGGCATCTATGTCACTGAATATTGCACATTACATTGTGAAGCTGCAACAGTGCTCCTAATCAAGATCTTATCAGTTCCCTAGTGACATACCAGCAATCCTGGAATAGACAGTATAATACATGCAAAAGCCAACTGTGTGCCCAGGTTGCTAATCAAGGCATCTACCTGGATAAGGGTATGTGCAGCCTACAGAGCCTTTCATGATGTGGGACAACTATGTGGATGAACACACAGGCTGTGTCCTGCTTCTCATCATGAGAGTCGTAGTAACATTTTGCATGTGATGACAGAAAATGTATCAGAGCATGGTACCCTATGTGAGAGTGTTTTTGGTGAGACCAGCATTAGTAGTTGCTAGGCACTGGAAATTCCATGATCTTCCCTGCTCTCCACAGTCTTTACAAGGTAATTGTGTCCTTACAGTACACACCACTTGGGTAGTGTCCAACTGCAGAATACCTGTGTAAACCCTCCCTTACCTTCAAAGGGTATAAATATTACACTACCCTAACGTCTTTTTCTGCACTCTGTACAGACACCTTGGATAACTCTTTTCTGGGAACATACTGGAAGCAACTGCAATACTTAGTTGCACAAAGGACAACTAACATGTATTGCTAAGTGGTATCCCCCAGCTCTCTGAGTCATGTGACATGAAATGCCATGAAAGGAGTAAGCATGGATATGAGCAGTAACACCATCCTACACCTATTGACACTGGACCACACACTGTTTGTTATGTTGAAGGCCAAGTCATGCCTACCGACTCTAACTGGTGGACCCCATTGAGTGTTACACTATGCAATGGATGACAGGAATATTACTCACTCTACCTGCCATGGCCTGAGAAGGTGCTTGACAATATTAGGCCAGCAGGCCTTGCTGGAAACTTTGTAGGTTATCTACAGAGTTATGTCAGCTGGTTGATAGACAAGTATCTGACAGTCATTATCTGGGAAAATAGCATTGGGATACCTATGCTACAATGATGCCAGTCAACAGTGGATTTCCCCAGACATTGTTAACAGAATACTCCTTCTAGCCATTCCCTTCTCTGTAGTTACTGCCACTCTTAGTGACTTCTGACTAATTACATTAGCAGGTGATTGCAAATTAGGAGCTGTCACTGAATCCCACACAGAGCCAACAGTTATCCAGGATGGCCTGAGTCACACATTCAGTTGTTGTCAGAGCCACTGACAAATAGCAAATGACAATGACTGCACAATACTATCCTAAGGGAAGTCATCCACCCCTGGAAATTATGGTAGTGTATGCACACTGCACAGAGTTGAGCCATTACTTATGGAGTTATGGACACAGAGAGCAATGTAGCCTTTGATTTTCATGGGTCATTAAGATGTGCAGGATCCATTCAATTTTGTGCAACAT
Organism: Protopterus annectens; assembly: GCF_019279795.1. Lineage (NCBI taxonomy): Eukaryota > Metazoa > Chordata > Ceratodontiformes > Protopteridae > Protopterus > Protopterus annectens. Next base: position 442,032,814 of record NC_056725.1, on the reverse strand, counting down.
ATACAGAAAGGTATGGCATATAAATCCTAGACTGTCATTGTTATACCAACTTTGGCACCCATCGCACCTATCACTGAGTGCAATGGCACCTTTGCTATGTCATTACACAGGCATATCTTACAACTGTAGCAGCCACACAGGTTCCATAGTAAACCAATTCAATTTGTAGATAGCATGTCCTATGTGGTCTGTGTCAAGACTGTACATGTGTAGTCTGTGTCCTACATGCTTTGGATGGGATATGTATGACTGTCATACAGGAAATTGTTGGATTCCACTGTGTACCTCCCATGTATCCAAGACAGGACTGACACATGTCTTACCTGTTCTACACACCTACACCATCACTGTGGTATAAATAGTAAATGGTGGAGTGACAGGTATGTAACACAGACACTGCAGCCTATATGTAACAGGCCCCCATGCATGTGAAGCACACATCTGCTGTAACAGACATCATGTGCAAGTTATACAATGGGATGCAGAACAAGACATTCATAACTGGTGTAGGACAAATGTCTGTAATGGACACAGGAAATTTGTAGATGAGTCATTTCCATCACCACAGCTTGTAGATCTGTTAGCTTTTAAAACCCTGGTGACACTTATCAAGGGTATCAGACCTTTTCATAGATTAGGCATGCATGAGTACGCTGGATGATGCCATTGTCCTTGTTAGCCAGTTATACGCATATGAACCTATGGAGCCATACACTTGTAGTTTTGTGCCTTGCTGATGACATGTTTATTCTGTGATGACATTCCATCATGTGCTGTGATGTCTATGGGTTTATTGCTACTGTGAATCCATAGATGTCCCTTACAGACTCCTGAAACTGAAACATAAACAGGTTTGTGATACAACTTTTAATGTGTAAGTTTGCAAACATTACAACATCATACAAAATAAAGTTCACAAAATTATGTGGCTTACTCATTACAATTGTCATCATACAGTCTCTGTCAGTGATCAGTAAAAGTGATATGGCAAAGCAACACTGCATTATAGGTTCATAGGTTGGTACTAAGCTATCGGCCCTAGGGCCTATACAAGCCTAGCCATAACAATTCCCTGGATATTTCTTCTAACAATACTTACTTCCCTGGACTCCTGTCTAGCAGGGTGACTGACATGATTCCCGGGGTGAATTTCCTTTCTCCCATCCAAGCATCAAAGTTCATTTTGAAGAGGGCCAAGGAGGCGCTCTGCTTGACATGTATGGGCAGTCTATTCACAGTATGAGGAGTCTCTGGGTCAGGAACCTACTCTCCAGAATATTTTGTTCATTGTGATGACAAGGTTTAGATCCCTGGAGTGTGTGGCTCTGAGGGATTGGGATTTCTTTAAGTGGAGCATGTCCAACAGCTCAGGGTTTGACATGGCCTTGTATGTTAAGCAGAGATCGCCTCTGAGTAGACGATATGCCACAGAGTATAGCTGGAGTCTTTTTTAGATGGTCAGCATATGGCATCTGCTTTAGGCCTGTGATTCTTTTAGTGAGGTATTTCTGTGGCCTTTCCAGCTGTTGCAGATGTCTTGTGAGGTACATACCAAACAGGGCGTTATACTCTATAATGGGTCTAATGAGGGATGAGTACAGTGGGACAATGATCTCTTTTTTTTCTGGATGAAAAGCCCTTAGTGATGAGGTGTGCCACATAGAAGGATTTCCTGACTGTTGTGACGATGTTGCTATCGAAGGTGAGACCACTGTCCACCTGTGTCCCTAAGTCTCTCATCACACTTTCAATGTTTAGTGTACTGCCACCTATGTGGTAATTCATGGGTACATGTTTTTTTCCAAAGGGGATAACTATACATTTTTTGGCATTAAGCTTGAGCCCATGGCTCTGGCACCAGGCATCTGTTTCTGTAAGGCCCTTTTGTAGAATATCCACATCATTTGGAGATTCAGTAACGGCTCCCAGTTTACAGTCATCTGCAAATTTTGTTAGCCAGAGTCCCTTAGTGTTGGCCTGTACTTCAGAGAAGTAGATGCCAAACAAGAGTGGTCCCAGGACTGAACCCGGAGATACTCCACTTGTCACTTGTCTGGTGCTGGATTTGGAGTCGGCATCTTTTACAGTCTGGGTTCTGTCAGTAAGCCAGTTGGCAACCCATCGAGTGACATAGGGATTTATGCCAGCATAGTAAGTTTATCTATGATTCCAGAGTGGGGGGTGGTGTCGAAGGCCTTGGCAAGGTTCAGATAGGCTGTGTGGACTGCCTTACCCTCGTCCACAGCTTTGGAGACTGATTCGAAGAAGTCAGTCAGGTTCAGGAGACAAGATCGGCTCTTTACGAACCCAAACTGGGTGGGGTCCAGTGTTTGAAGGTTACCAATGTCCTTGCTTATAAGTTCCATGATAATGCGTTCCATGCCCTTGCAGATCAGGCTCGTCAGACTGATGGGACGGTAGTTCCCGGGATCCAAGGTGGATCCCTCCTTGTGGAGTGGGATAACTGTAGCTGTGTGCAACTCAGTGGGCATGAAGCCTGAGGTGAGGCTATGATTAAATATGACACTTAGGTGAGGTGCCAGTTCATTTTGTAGTTCATGTAGTACACAGCCCGGGATGTCATCTGGTCCCATGGATGCTGTATTCTTAGCTTTGTAGTGTGCAGTTTCTACCTGTGTGGCCATGATTACCAGAATTTGGCAATCTTTTGGTACTGAGATGGACCCTTTAAGGGGTGAGAGCGGGTGAAGTTGGCACTAAATTGATCTGCCAGGATATTGGCAATATCCTTGGGATCAGTATATTTAATGCCATTCTGTTGCAGCTGAGAGCAGATCTGAGCATTGCCATTTCGATTCTTGACATAACTTTAGAATCCTTGTGGTTGTCTTTGGAATCTTTGGCAATTTTATTTTTGTAACTAGCTTTTGAGGATTTTATGAGGAATCTCAGCTTCTTACTGAGACTGGTGAGGGAGTTTTTTGCATCCTGGGATTTTCCTCTTTTCTGCAACAGTTTCTTCCTTCTGTTGTATAGTTTGTTTATAGCAGGGGACCACCAGATTGGCTTCCTTTTTTTGGAGGAGAGCATCTTGGTTCTATCTGGGATGGCACAATTCATGCATGAGTGGATGTGCTCATACAGTGCCTTAGTGTAGGATTCAGCAATCGAACTTTCAGATCCCGTCTACATGGGTGTCATGAAGTTTGTCACTTCTGACTTCAGTAGCATGAAGTTGGCTTTGGAGAAGTTTTTTACGGGGTTTTCCTTACTGGGGGATAGGGATGGGATGTGGATGTCAAGGGTGATTTGCTTATGGTCAGGCCTGACCAATGAGGGGGTGACCATTGGTGTGGAGCATCTATCTATCATTATACATTTACATATTAATTTATATAGTCACCGTGTGCATCAGACCTATAGCTTCATTTCCCCTGCATCAATGACGAGGATGTCAGGGATGTGGCACAGGAATCATCTTGCACAGGGTGTTGTGTGGGTGTGCAGGAGGCCTAGGCTGAACCAATAGGTTGAAAGCATGTGTGTGAGTCAGGAAGGGAATTAGGCAAGATGGACCATGGAAATCTGCCATGTGTGTCTGTAGGTGACCTGAAATTGACAGTGGTGTGTGAGTGTGTGGGTGAACATAGTCAAGCTCAGCGCTAGCCCTACATGTGTGTATGTTGGACAGCTGTGAAACGTGCATGGTACAGCTGACAGTTCACCGTCTCTGTCACCAAACCTAGGAACTGGCTCTGCTAGGAGTTCCACTGGCACCTTCATGGTCAAGGTCAGAAGTGGTGCTAGTACCTGACAATGACTGTTGTCTGCTGGGACCCTGTCTTCACAGAAACACGAAGGACCATGATCCCATGGCCTGCCTTGTCTTAGTGTGGACAATACACTCCCCTCTATAGCACTGGATGTGCTGCCACTACAGGAGAGTGATTGTGCACAGCCACGAGGGCTATCAGCAGATGGGGTTGCTGACCTATGTCCACAAGTCCGGCGCTCAACTCCAACCAGATTTTCCAGCACAGACAATGTGCATTCCATGACAGATATTCTGTGATCTGCCTCAGACCACCTTCTTTCCACTGCATCAGTGAACCAATCCAGGGTTTCACCAACGTGGTAGAGGCAGTCACGGATGTCAGACTGTGCTGCATCCATAACCCTGAGTATAAGTCTGGAGTTCCTTTCAGAATGTGCCTGTGCCTCCATGATGCCCAAAACATACACTGAGTGTCCAGTGATGTGATACCTGCAACAGGTTGTGGAAGGACAGCAGGCCTCCTATGAGAACCCCTATCAATCCACCTGTGTGGAACCTCACTAGCTCTCTAGATATAGCCAGTGCCTACACTCACTGGAGCCATAGTTGCCGCACTTTCCTGTTCAATGTCCCCACCCTCTGATCTGTCCAATATCTGTGGCATCTGGGGACTGGGTATGTGTGGGCACACTGACTGTGTGCAGTGACAATGAGGCCAGAAGAGGGATGTCAACCTCTGGGAAAAATTCAGCCCCTGAACCCCTCACCTGTGCCTCCCTCTGGTCACCATCATCATCAGAGTCAGAAGAGACACTGACATCAGGTTGTGTAGGGAACAGAGACCAACCCCCCCTGGTCACCTGGGATAAGAAAGGGAAATGTAGTACATTAATACCTGCACTCATGCTCTGCAGTACTATGTTGCAATATATACGTAAAGCTCTATACACTGTTGTCACTAATACAGACCTGTTTAAAACTCAACCTCATATAGTAGGACATGAAAACACTACTTTTCCCAAGAACAACTGTATATGCTTGTACATAAAAGCTATTTACACAACAATTCTTATAAACAACAATGAGGTACACTGTTGACATTTGTGAAGACTCTGCACAGTTGACACATATGACAATCTGTAACGTCCTGACAATAATGTCACATCTATCAGTGTGTTCACACCTACAAGGCATAGGTATGACTCTAACATGTGTACAGTCATAAAATATCTGTGCCATTGTTCATCATGCTGACAGTATAGAAATCTAGGCAGCAGGCCTGGGATGACACTTTAGGGAATACATTGCTGTACATCTACATATGTAAAACAACAGTGTTCAGGTTACCAGGAGCAGGACCATGGCCTTGTCTGATACCTGATAGACTTGTGAAATGTTGAGGGGAGGTAATGTAAGTACCACTGCATGTTGCTTTATAACAAGGTAATATGTCCATATAGCTCACATTTACAGTAGCTACTGTGTTAATTGGTATTTTGATCAAAAGCCCAGTGTATGATTCAAACTGCAGTTAATCCCCTCCCCCAAAGAACAAAGACCTGACACCCATGTAACATTATGTACACCCTGACACACTCAATGCTACGGTATTCCAATGCTGATCAAACTAAGCTTACCTGGATATTCCTCTGCTGTGGTAACTGTGGCACTCACATCCACAATGTATGGCATTATGGATACCTGTGAGCTGTCATGTGTTCCTAGGCTCACCTGGAATTACTCAGTGGCTGACAGTGGTTGTTCTACTGCAGGCCCTCCACCAGTGACACCATGAACCCTGGCTACATCTGCTGCTCTTCTGCATGCAGCATTAATGTCTGATGCACAGTGTCGAACCTGCTCATATTTCCTGGTCTGATGACCTATGGCAATCACTTCATAGACAAGGTCAGCCCACAGTGCTGCCCACTGTTCCCTGTTTTGCCTCCCCCTGGGCAGTAGGAATTCATGGTGTTGATGGAGGCCTTCTAGTATTATATAATTCTCAGCATCCATGAAAGGTGCATGGCATCTGGGATACATATTTCCTGAAAGACAACAAAATAGAAACAAATATCAGGATCACATACGTGGAAGTACTCAATGTAGAGATAAAACATGAACATAATGGCTGGCAGCATCCAGTGCTTGATCACACATGTCATATTCCACAGTGTACAAACATACTAAGCATGTGGATACAACTAAGATACTAGTGATAGTCAGCTACTCCCATGTCTGTCATGACAGATACTGCAGTATGATCATACACCCAACACTGGGTCCATTGTAGTGTGTCCCCTAGGGGCAACCCCTGATAAATATGTAAACACAAAAGTGACAAACAAATAGCAGTGTGCTATTACAACCACTATAAAAGGACAGTCCCAAGATACCACCAACATTCCACCCTTGGTGTATTGTATGTCCTCTGTAGGTGTAACAAATGTGGATATAACTGACATGTCATTATCACAGTTCTAAGAAAGGCTTAATGCTGTAATCCCCATTCCCCCTAAGTATATTTACACATATGCATAATGTTGTAAACAAAAAGGTTACATAGCTGATGGAGTAGAATACTCCTTTGTTGATATGCGCAGGTATATAAAGTTTTTGTTAATGCATTTATTGTGTGAAGAAAGTCTCATACAAACTGGTTCCCCATAGCCAGCTGTTTGCCTTTTTAACATGCTTCTCATTAGCAGGTGATTGCATCTTAACCAATCTGTGGTTCTGAAATGCTAATTACAGCCAACACAGCTGATTTGCAGTATCATCAACCAATGACATGCTACCACTGAACAGGATATAAAGCCTTCATTTAGATTAGAACCCCTTACTGATATGTTTTACTGGACATTACTGGGGTGTGGAGACTATGTCATCACAAAGGTTGTCAGTAGCAGCTACCTTTACATACAGATGTGTGTACTACAGACTGCAGCTCTTGCTGCAGGTAATAGGCATAGGCAGTGAGTGTGAACACTTTGGAGGACAACAAGCTGTAAGAGTAACTGTGGGAGCTGTGCCAGCCTTCTTGTAGAGGCAGACCCATAGTGAGGGTACCCCTTTCACTCAAATTAAGGCATGTGTTTAAGGTAAATGTGTTAGGCAACAATATCACTAATAGAGTACTAGGCAACATGTTTGTTGTGTCCTTGAGCAACATAGGGGTAAATATAACATGAAGTCAACCATTTGTGCAACTATCAGGCCATGTGTTACAGTCTGGTACTCATTTGGAATGTGCATACTGGCTGTCATTATTACTAGCAGGGGCTTCATATGTCTATGTCAGTTGTTTAGCTGTGCTAATCTGTAATGTAATTATGAAAGGACTGTGAGCTGCACTCTGATATTATTGGGCTTCATTTGCATTACCTGTGTTTAAATCCTCTGTGAATGCATATTACTGCATGACTTGATGCTTAATGCACTTATAGTGTTGCTATAGGGATATGTAAAGTGTGTCCCGATCTGCAGGCCTATGACTTCCATCAGTGAAATGCAGACATTTAATTTGGAATGCATTGTGTGGATAAAGAGTGCATGACTCAGTCATTAATTGTTGGCTTCACAATAACATCATTTAAATGCTACACACCACTGGATTTGAACCCAGGACTGTGTGTGGCAAAATTTACCAACTGCACAGCATTTAACAGACTGAGCTACTCAGTCACTGTTTCTACAGCTATATTTGTCAAGCTATAAGAGCACACATACAGACTGTGACATACTTTTTATGTGCATCATTATGTGAATGCCTTTATATGGATGTATTTTTCCACCAGAATTCCAGATGAACATGTATGCTTCCATTAATGTTTTAGCAGGTGTATTTCTAAATGTTGCTGATAAATGTGCACATTTACCTGCTATTAGAGACTTCACTTAAATCCATTAGTCCGTGCCTGGATTTCTACTGGTGTACTCTTGCACCAGACTCCAAGTTACACTCCCATTTTTTCCATTACTCTTTCAGCAAGTTTGTGCGATGTGGTGCTATGCTCAGCTCTGCTGAAGCACACTTAATTACTGCAATTTGCAGTTATTATATTTTTCTTAAACCACATGTTTTAATTAACAGCTGCATGGTGTGGCACATTAATGCAGTGGTCTGCAGGTGCAATGATCTTGGGTTTGGGACAGGTATTTATTTTGTATGTGTTTATTATTATTTAAAACACATATATCAAAATAACTCTGTTTAGCTGAGCTTAGCAATGCTGCACGATGTGCGTGCAAAAAATCTTTAAATAAAAGAAAAATGTGAGATAGAAAAGTGGTGAAATGGGGTGCAAGCAGGGAGAAAAACATAGTGAAAGGCAGGTCGATATGTGCAGAAAGGGTGTAGGAAAAAACATATATATCCATTTCTTGTATAGCAACAATTGTGCACTTTGGCAGAATTTGTAGATTAATTTGTACTCTCACCCTCAGAGAGAGGGGTGAGGGCAACATAACTGTGTTGTCAAGCCAATTGGACCAAATTACGTGTGTCCAGTGGACACATGTGTCAAATGGAGAGCTATGTATGGGATGATATTTTTTTGGGACAGATGCCCTTTTTCTTTTCTTTTTAAGGTGAGAGTGCAATGTTGGAGAAGGGATATAGGTACATGTGGGGGAGATAAGTTGGGTAGGTGAGGAAGCTTTTGCAGACAGACAAGACAGCAGACAGCAGTAATGTGTGACACAACAGCGGGTGAACACCTTGGATAGGGAGGGTGTTGTGGAATCTCAGTCCCATGTGCCTCCACAAGGTAGCAGTGTGACGTACATCCTCACCCATGGGAATGTTGGCAATACTCTGTCACTGCACCAGGGGTGGCAGTGGTGGAGGCTGGGCTCTGGGGTAAGCCTGCTCTACCAGGTTGGCCAGCATGCTCTCCATCTGGCACAGGCTTAGTCAAAACCTACAATACATGATGCTGTGCACCAAAACTGGCAGTTTATCCTGGGTGACATCCCCTCTCCATCACCCCTCCCAGAAGGGGGCCCGTCCCCATCCCATGGGGCATAACTACCTGATGCCACAGGTAGTGCAGGGGCAGCAGAGGGGGCACAACCAGTCATGGTCCCAGACGTGCTGGGGCCCAGTGCCATGGCCGGAGGAGGCAAGGTAGGCGGATCATTGGGAATCGGCCTACCCTGACGCCCTTTAATAATTTTGTAATAACAATAAGTTAATGTTAGTAATAACTAAGCCAGTCTTAGTATTAACATAATGGAACATACTATTGAAGAATCCAAATACATATTTAGGTATATCATGTGAAACACAACATTAAGTAACATAACAGTAAGTATGTTAACAGCAAGCCAGTATGAAATAACCCATAAAACCAACAAGACAGTTAGTTTAACAACATGTATTAATATTAAATCATAATAATAAATAACAATATATAACAATAATAAATTAAAGAAGATAAGGGGTGGAGAGAGAGAGAGAGAAACATACCATTAATGATGCCGCAGATAAATATCCCTAAAAAGACCCCAATACATATTTCTACAGGTGTGCAGTGTCAGTTGTGAGTACAGTGACTACAATTCCTCTATAGAGTATGTAACACATACATACCTCTCAAGCTGTTAGCATGGGGCAGTGTGGGCCAAGCACTAAGAAATGCAGGTACACAACTACATGGAACTGTTTCACATAATGTGCATGTACATGACTACCAAGGTGTTCTGTTCCTGGAGTGGGAGGAAAAGAAGGCATTATGTGACTGAAAGTGGTCTGGAGACAGCCATGAATCATACTGTGGGTTGTGCAATACATTTTTCAAGCAATTACTTCTGCATTCTACAGTTATTACAGTTTTGCAATTGGCTGCAGTGACATTAGAACAGACATGCAATGAATACAGCCCTACTGCAAGTATTTAGACACATTTATTATGAAACCACAATCCTGCTTTGCACTTTATTGATAGTACTGCTAAATGTCTGTGAAGTAAACACACAATATCTGCCCATAAAGTGAGCTACCTCACCCATATACTTTCTGTTCCTGGAGTGGGAAAAAAACAAAGCATTATGTGACTGAAAGTGGGCTGGAGACAGCCTTGAATCGTACTGTGGGTTGTGCAATACATTTTTCAAGTGATTACAACATTACAATAGACATGCAATGCATACAGCTCTACTGAAATTATGTTATGACACCACAATTCTGTTTTACACCTTATTGCTTACTGTTACTGATATTGTATATTGCACTACAGTTTTATTGTTTATTTATTGCACTGCAGTTTTTATGTTTTATTCTTTATTGTACTACATTTTTATTGTTTATTCTTTATTTCACTACAGTTATCATACTATATCCATACTTAACACACTCACAGTGCATCCTGGCCAGGTGTCTGACATAGGACTGCATGTTATGAGCCCTCTCAGCTGCAGCTGTTGGAAGTGAAGCACATCATTATGCATATCAGTTTTGTGCGGATTCAACTTGCATTTTAGTACAGTATTGGCAGAAATAGTTACATATGTCTGGGGCATGCCCATCCCTGGCCTGTTGGACCCAGGTATCCAATGTTCCTTTCTTTCTACCCTTCAATTCATCATAGTGGTGACAACGCTGCTAACAAGTGGGGGGGAATACCAGTAGCTTTGATAAGATCTCTGGCCAATTGATCCCCGGCCTCAGCCTCACCTTTGGAGCCCTGATAATCACCATGCAACAGCTTAGGTTCATAATTGCATACCAGGAGCCCAACAGAAATCCTCGACTCCAGCATACCCTATCTCTCCGCCTGAAAGCACACACCCTATCCAACACTGCCTGGCATGGCAACAGTTAGACAGACTCCAATGAATGCTGCAGAATTCCTGCCTATTGCATATAGGCTGTTCTCCCACCCTTACATGTCATACTGTAACATTCAAAAAAGCACCGTGAGTGTGTAAACTGGCACAGCCATGTTTTAACGAAGCTTAGCAATGAGCAAACAGAAATAGCCATTGATCATGTTTAAGCAGTGCTTAACACTGCACATCTTTTCCAAATATAACAATTTTGTTTTTAAAGTAAACAAAAAAATTGATTTACATTGAAAAATTGATATGAGTGCCAGGGACACAAACTCAGGACCTATGAGCCTTTAGGCCATGCCTCTACCAATTTAACTACTTGGATAGTATGTTTAATAGTATACTTTCACATATATTACTAATGCTGCTGTTACCATTGCTAAGCACCACTCTGTGACATGCAAATGGGTTGAGACAGAACCAGACATGAATAATTAATTAAATCCAGTTTCAATTTTTAGATGTCTGGCAAGTGTCAGTAGTATGTCTGTAAGCACAGCTTGGCTCTGATGTGCTCTGCACCGCACAGACATTAAAAAAAAAAAAACTTACTAATTAATTACATCCTGTTTCTATTTTTAGATGTCTAGCAGGTGACAATATTATACGTGTAAGCATGGCTCAGCTCTGCTGTGTACCATGCCATGCTGCACAAACGGACATTAAAAGTTAAAAAAAAAACTTAATAATTAATTGCAACCGGCTTCTATTTTAAGATGTCTAGCAGGTGTCAGCTCTATATATCTCAGTGCAGCTTGGCACTGCTGCACTCCATGCCATGCCCCACAAATGGACATTAAAAAAAAAAAGAAAAAACAAAATTGAAACAACATATTAATGCACAGCACATTTCAATAGTAGCAGGGTACATTACAGAGAGTCTCACCCCATACATAACATCTGAGCAAGAATTCCTCAAACAATCCACAACCATGGGATAATCTCTACATTTCTGCTTACATGGATTCAATATCCCTGTTACTATGCTCTCCCTTGGCAGCACGCCATGATTAATATGCATGGTGTGCTGCCAAGGGGGAACCATAGATGTGTACATGGGTACATTCCACGTAGGCTCCATTTCATTGAATTCTGGGGTATGTCTTTTGCTTACTTATTCACAAAGCAATCTTGCCTCAATTCTTTTAATGATGACATTCTGTAATATTTCAGCTGATAATGATTATTGTGTGCATTGTGCATGCTGTTTCCCTGGGTGTAAGGGAATTAATTCCATCTGAAAACAAGTTGATTGTATTACTAAGAGGAATTGGAAAATGACCGCACCTTTTTAAACCATCCTCATGCCAAATAATTATGATAAATAACAGTGTTAAGTATTATACATGTCATATAGATAAAATTAGCCATGTTAATTTCAGCCTTACTTTAGAACAAATATTTAAATCAGCTCTGATTTATTTAGAAAATCAAGTAACTCTGAAGATGCCAAAAACAAATAATTTGCATGCATGAAACAAAAATATTTATTTTGTAGTAATTAGCAGAGTTCCTGTATTTCAATCAATTATATATTTACTGGAAGAAGAGATTCATTTTGAGATGTTTACTACACTTTGTTAAACCTAGATTTCTCTTATATAAATGTTAATGCTCAAGTTGTTTGGAATAGAAGCCATACTTTTTTGTAATCCTATGTCTATTCCTGGAAGCAGGGGGAGATAACTGTTCAGAAGATGTCTTTGTCTTTGCTGATAGTGGTAGTCCTTTCTATGACCCATAGGCAGCATCTGCAGGGAATTAAACAGGTGATCAGGTTAGCCAGTACAGAGAAAGAGAGAGTGGACAAGAACTCAAGAGGTCAGATAAAATATATTTGCACTGCTTTTATTAAAGTCAATATGTGACTAGTCAGCAAATCATGAACTTTGGTAATGCAGTGTTTTAATGGAAATAGTTCATTTTTTGTCTTGCCATGACAATTAAATGTTGACATTTAAACACTCAAAATACAAGTCTTCTTCTGGCTTTTCCCAATTAGGGGTCGCCACAGTGGATCACCGTCCGCTCATGATTGGCAGTGGAGTTTTACAGTGTCGAGTTGCCAGCCCGGCGCCCAATCTTCCACAGAAGGCACGCACATGCACACACTCACACTTAGGGCCAATTTAGTGTGTCCAATCCACCTACAGCATGTCTTTGGGATGTGGGAGGAAACCGGAGCACCCGGAGGAAATCCAAGCACCACAGAGAGGACATGTAGACTCCACACAGAAGGCACCCCAGCTGAGGATCGAACCAGAGAATCTCTTGCTGTGAGGCGGCAACACTAACCGCTGCACCACTGTGTCTATGTGCGGTTATTTTTTGGAATTTGGAGTCGCAGAAATTGCTCAGAAATGTATGGAAAATATTGCTTCACCAGGATGCATTCTTTCTAATAGTGAGAATCAAAATATTCTCCTCTACATCATTATTCATTCCCAGTGCCTTGAAAGTTAAAATTTCAACTTATAAACATTATTTTTTTTCTTTTTCCTTTGTGAAACATATGGCTTGATGGGGAATACAGTCTTTTAAATGTATGGTTTATCAAGCCATAGCTGTGATTTATAATTCCTGGATTAAGCAAGCTCTGCACAGCATGCAGGAATAGTGCAGGAGCTGCTGGAGGCAATATGGCCACTGAGAGATCCAGGAACAAACTCCCAGGACGTGCATGAGCGCTCCTGCACTATTCCTGCATGGACCCAGCTCATGTATGCAAATTACCCCATTTGCAGGTGAAAACCATGCAAACGAGGAGAATTTGCGATCCAGGAAGTTGGCAGCTGGCTGTGCAGGACTAGTGTAATCTGCAGAAATGTACTCGGTTAGTAACCGAGTACATTTCTGCAAAGTACAAAACGGAGCCATGACAGCTCCAAATAAAGTGTGTATATAACATGTAAAGCATGCCAATGGCCAAATATATGGCCATTGACATGAAAAACAGTTGCAAAAAAAAATAACTTTTATTTTTTTTGGTCGATTTCGGACGTTTAAGCGTAGGGCAGCAGCACGCAAACGGGATTGGCCCAAAAAAAACTTGAAATAAGCGTTCTATCCAAAAGTCACAATTTTGCCATTATACTCAATGGCAGGCAGAAGACAACATGACCAGTGAATAGTGGTTGCTAAGGAGGAAGGCTCAATGTCAGACTTGCAACTAAGCATTAGCAGGCGATCCTATGCAAATGAGGGGAATGATACTGAATCCCATATTCCCTCTCATGGCTAGCCTGCACCCAACCATGTAGGTACAGGAAGACCATGGTGCAAGCCTAAGAGCTAGCTGACATCATAGAGGGGTGTGTCAGGCATACTGTAAGCTTATTTGAGCCCTGTGGCTTGGGTTTGCCCTTAGCTTAGCAGAGCTAAACAAGGGGTTGTGTCTGAAGCTGCCAAGCACTCTTTACATTGCCTAAGCAGGTGTGCACGCCGCGCACTGTGTTTTAAAGGAAAAAAGTAAACCAGGAAATAGCAGCTCTGTGCACATCTGAGCATTGCGTTCACACAGCATGCCCCTGGGCTTAAACAGGAAGGCAATGGGAAGGGAAAACAGTAGTAGGAAGGTAATCAAAGAGAACTAGCATAGATGGCAGGTGCAATTTATCAAAATTAGCCAATTACACAGGTAGCAGTCCAGCCCAGCACACCACTATAAACTATGCAAACTATGCAAACACCTTTCCTTCTGCTTTTTCCCACAAACTCTACACCACCAGTGTACACAAGTGGGGAACTTTTACCAAACAAAAGCAACAAAATGATAGTGACTGCAGCAGCTATCATAAATCAACATGTGGAAGAGGCTGAGGGTGTTGATGATGAGAATGCTGATGACCAACCCACAGTGAGGAGAAGGAGAAGATTGTACAGACCCAATGTAACCTACCAGGGGCTACATGAGCTGGAGATAGTGAAGCACTAAAGGGTGGACAGGGACCTCCTACAGCAAATTGCTGAGCTGTGCTGGCCACACCTCACACACAGAACCAACAGGGGGGAACCCATCCCAGTGGATACCAAGGTATGTGTAGGCCTAAGAATACTAGCTTTTAAACTAATAGTTGAAACATTTCATTGGTGGACCAATTAAACAATTAATTAAATTATGTTTAGCAAAAACAATGATGTCATTATGTTTGTGCTTATACCAAAAGGAAGATATATCATAAAAATAATAATACATCCTATGCCCTGTTGTTAAATTCATAAATTCATTTACTACATACATTTCTATGTTAATGTCAGTGTTTAAAATGTAGGTGTCTTAATGAAGTTGTTGTAAAGTGCAAACTACATAAATACTAAATGTGTAAGTTTGATACCAAACTGTTTTTTAAAAACATGATAAGTTTACAAGAAACACTCCAGTTAAATGAACAGATAAATAAATCCTGTTGCAAATAAATCATGTTTCACTAAAAAATAGTAAGTGTCAAATAAAACATGAATAAAAATGAAGTAAAAGTTACTCCTAGGTTATAACTGGCAACTTTTCATCTTGTCAGACTTAAACAACCAGGATGTTTGTTTAATTGCCAAATGAGTTCCTTAGTACAAAGTGCAGTCTCCCAGTCACCCCCCCCTAGGATCTTGCTTTATCCTGTCAAGCACAAAGAAACGAATATGCATGTTGGGACATACTAAAGAGTGTTTGAAAAAGGCATTGGTGTCTTTTTTACATTTCACCTCATACATGTGTTCATATATTCTAACATGTATAGTGGTCCTTAGCTGTGATATTAATGTTACTAGAGGGGATGTATAACCTGTCCGTTTCTAAAATAAAAGAACATTGATTACAAGAAAGTTCCCTTCCTTCCATGTTCTGTTCAAACATACCTTTTAAATTTGTATCCAAGCTGTTTATTTAACTTTGCTGTTGCATTGGAACTTTTAAAATTGAGGGGCAAGTGGTATCCTGATAGCATTTTTGGTTCCTAAGAATACTAGCCACAGGTACCTTCCAAAGACCAACTGGGGATATCATGGGGATCTCACAGGCATCAGCATCCATGGTACTCCACCAGTACCTTGAATGCCATGTCAGCACATGCCAGTGAGCACATATATTTCCACAACAGCCGTGAGGTGTTGACCAGAAATATGTGTTTCCTCCACCAAATAGCAGAATACCCTGAGGTAGTGGGTGCTATAGACTGCATGCACATATGCATCAAAGCACCAACCAGTGAGCCTGGTAGGGTCTACATCAACCACAAGGGCTTCCCCTCTATCAACTGCCAAGTCATGTGTGATGCCCAGGGCATTATAATGAATGTGTGTGCTGGCTGCCCTGGAAGCTATCACGACTCCCACATCTGGCATATGACACAGCTGTACCAGAGATTTGTCAATGGGGACATCCCTTATGGCCACCTAGTGGGGGATGCTGGTTACACACTGGAGCCATGGCTGATGACACCCATCAGAAATGCACACACACCCGAACAAGAACTCCATAATGAGCCACATGCACAGACCAGAATCATAATAGAGCATGTGTTTGGGATGCTTAAGTCACAGTTCTGGTGCCTGGACATATCCAGTGGAGCCTTGCAGTACTCACCAGCTACATGTACCCAAATTGTCATCGTATGTGCCATGCTACACAATATGATCCTGCGGAACCAGCTGCAGCAGGAACAGCACAGGGCAGGGCCACACAGCCCCCACCATTGCCAAGGCTTGCACAGGCACAGAGTGACTCAGAGGAGGAACAACCTGAGCCTGCCCCAGTAGGCAGAAGGAGGCATGCCCAGTATGCCCAGGCCATGGCAAAGAGGCAACGCATAGCACATACACTGACATGGTAGGAACCCAGGGAATGATACCTCTCTCTGACTCACACATTCAGTAAAAGCGATGCCAAACATGACACTACCTGTACTTAACCATGTATAGGGAGTGTACTATGTGCATCTGACATAGCCAGCACCATCATCAATACTGGCACAGCCACAAGGTAAGTCACTCTCCCTATCATTTGCCGAAGAATGGAGTAGTATGTTTTGTTACTTGTATCTATGGTATGGGTGTGAGCATGCAAGGGAATTGGGTGGCTGAATGGGATGCCAGCAGATAGTGGACACCTATAGTGGCAGCATGAAATTTGTAACAAATACTGGTGTCACCATAGTACTAGACAAGGTGACAAAACTTGCAGGAAATGTGGTGGGCCACATGTGTGTCTATAGGACACACACATGCCAGTCAGGGAGGCTCAAATTCCCAGCAACAGTCTCGGCCAGCAGGACAGGCATAGACAAACACAAACAAAGGCTGTACTAAGGCCTCTGATTGATGGCTATGGAGAACATTCCCCCTCCAGACCTACACAGACAGACTATAAAAGGTCAGGCAGTGGGATGTTAGTTCTGATGGGTAAGAAGTCTGAAACTGAAATGTAGGTCAATCAAACCTAAGACCTGTAGTACAATGATATGCCTCTAGTCAGCATGATAGGTCAGAATACAGAATGAAATGGAGTACCTGAAATACCAGTACAGTCATAGCAAATGTGTACAAGTGTCAGGTGTGTCCCCCCCCAATCCTATGTAGAAATGTTGTAACATGTATGTGTAGGTATAATAGTGGAGCACAGATTACCCGAGCTGGCCAAAGTAGCAGGATAGATTGTAACATGTGTACAATATGCAGGGCTGTGTGTGTTAGGTTGGTGTGTGCTGTACATTGTGTGAGAGTGGTCAGTATGTAGGCATGGTGAGGTTTGTCCTAGTGGCCATTGGCCAGTACTGCTGATGACATGGCCAAGTTTTCACAACTGCAGTGCCAAATGCAATGCATCCCAGCAGAACACATTCCAGCAGTAAGCCATAGTAAATGTTTGGAAGTAATATCTGTCACCATCTGAAAGATAGACATGGCATGAATGTGGGCCCAGACATACAAACAGTACACAGGTGGAAGTACCTCAGACAGACAATGTATAATATGTTACTGTCAAATGGACACACCTTTGAAATTGTACATACAGGTTAGCAGCACATTATTTGGGTTTGTAGTATGGAATACCAATGTCGTCTGGCCAAAAACTGGCAGACCATAAAGGTCACAGGTATGAAGTACTGAGAAACTGCTGATGTCCCTGCACAAGCCAGCATAAGTGGAATGCCCCATGCATATCTGTAAGTTAGATGCAAGTAGTGTCCATAGCACACATGCACCCAGCTCACCCCACCATCACCCACAGGTACCTCTCTGGTCTTATCCCTGCTGTTGGGAATGAGTACAATATGACCCCCACCTCTGTATGGCAATAGCCAAAGAAAGCAGCATGCAGAACAGGTGTCCCATGCAGGTGTGTCCCCAGCTGTAAGCAGCGCCCTGCCAGCATCCACACCACTGGATCAATAATGACAGAAAGTATTGACATTAACACCTTGCACACCTACCCTGTCACCCCAGGGGAATATAGTATCTTGTAGTCTGGGACTGTAGGAGTGACACAATGCAATGGCCTGCTACAGCAGGCTTGCATCACTACCAAATGGCCTAAAGTCCTCTGCCAAAGGCCTGTGTCACCCCATACTGCCAATGTATGTTATGTCATGGACTCCCAAATAACAACATAACACAATCCATAGAACCCAAATGCAAGGCCACGTGGACAAATCCCAGTAACATGTTCACGATGTCCTACTGCATGAACTGTGGACTAACACCAAATTACTGCTGGGATGAGGTGATAACTATAGGAAACTTATCAGATAATGTTTGCATAATGTTTGGAAGAGGATAGAATAATAGGGGGTAGGAGCATGGACAGCATGGAGTGTGTGAAATGTGAAACTCAGCCGTGTGCACATACTATCCCTGCCTGCAACCACAGGAATGGGTGGCTACAAACCTGCTCATAAACCACAATGTGAATGGGTAATGTCCAGAATTATGACCCCTGTCTCTGGGTAACCTGTGTGAATCTGTACAGCTGTGAGGTATGGCCACAGCAGGATATGCCCATAATGTCATGTTGATGGATGTACAAGCATAGGATCCTCAGACACCACTGTACCAAGGTGCTGAACCATTTACACAGACCCATCATCAAGTGTCTGCAGCTTCCCCTCCAGAATGGCATGATTCTGCAAGAATATGTAGGCTGCAAACCACAATACTGGACACAGCTGCATTCACCCTGTGTTCCCCAGGACATTACTACAAGCAAATCTGTATACCTGACAGTACTACATGACATAAAACATCACAGTGTAAAACGGTACATATGTCTAAATGTCTCTGCTAACACCAAGACCATGTAACAGGAGCAGCACAGACACAATTACCTACAGTAACCCACTATCCTTTGCCCATTTTGTCCCCATATTGTCAACCGATCTACAGATATCCCACAGAAACAGGTTGCTAGCTGTAGGTGTAGAACAGAAAAGCCTGCACTGGAGTACAACCTACCTGGAATGGATTCACACATTCAATACAGAAGGTCATACTGGGCATGCTCCTACACTTAGAGAAGCAAAGCCCATGTCTGACATAAAAATACTGAAAGGTCATACTGGGCATGCTCCCACGCTTAGAGAAATGAAGCCCATGCCTGGCAACAACAGTGGACTATACATATCTGACAGTCACAGATGTTCGTGCACACACTCCTCAGTACACACCAGTCATGTTTTGCACACACATTGGATAGAAATGCACACATATATCCAAGGACAACACACTATAATAGGCCAAAATTACACATACATAGATGTGTGGAAGAGAGTGACAGTGACAAGGAGCCTCCCATCATGAGGCCTGTCCCACCCAGCACACATCCAGTTGGCTAAAACCACATGATGTGCAAATGTCAATCACTGTAGACATTTGCCTCTGGTATCCCTCAGCACTATAGTGTCTGTGGTGCATGTGATAACTGTGTAACATGACTGCACAAGTCAGTAGTCATCTAGCAGTTGTATACACGTATCTGTGAAATATAAACCTGTGTGTGCCTGAGTGCTGTGTGTTTGCTTCCAGATGAATGGATTATGGCCCATGCACACACACTGCACTCCCCATTGCCCTACTATGGCAAGCCTGCTGATGTCTTCACTTTGAAATACACCTTTGGGGAAGGAGTAGTTCCATAAGCTCCGTGGTGCATGCTATAACTGAGCAATGCTGTAGTGTGATGTACTAGTTAGGTAAGAGTTTTAATCCTAGACATGGCAACTGTGTGTGTGTGTGTGTGTGTGTGTGTGTGTGTGTGTGTGTGTGTGTGTGTGTGTGTGTGTGTGTGTGTGTGTAGGAATCAATGCTTTTGATGCCATTCACACTCACTACAATTTCAAATGCCCTATTTTGGCAGGGCTGCTGATGTCATTCACTTTGAAATACACCTTTGGGGAAAGAGTAGCACAGTAATCTCCATAGAGTGTCCTATAACTGCGTAATGCTGTAGTGTGATGTACTAGCTAAGTAGGAGTTGTATTCCCAGACATGGCAACTGTAGAACTTTGTGTGTGTGTGTTTATCTATGTAGGGATCAATGCTTTTGAGGCCATTCACACTCACTACAATTTCAAATGCCCTACTTTGGCAGGGCTGCTGATGTCATTCACTTTGAAATACACCTTTGGGAAAGAAGTATCCCAGTAAGCTCTGTGGCACATGCTATAACTGCTTAATGCTGTAGTGTGATGTACTAGTTAGTTAGGAGTCCTGATCCCAGACATGGCAACTGTAAATCTTTGTGTGTTTGTTTGTCTGTGTAGGGATCAATTCTTTTGAGGCCATTCACAGACACTACAATGTTCATTGCCCTACTTTGGCAAGCCTGCTGATGTCATTCACTTTGAAATACACCTTTGGGGAAGACCTAGCCCAGTAAGCTCATGGCACATGCTACAACTGCGTAATGCTGTAGTGTGATGTACTAGTTAGGTAGGTGTTCTAATCCCAGACATCTCAACTATGAAACTTGTGTGTGTGTGTGTGTGTGTGTGTGTGTGTGTGTGTGTGTGTGTGTGTGTGTGTGTGTGTGTGTGTGTGTGTGTGTGTTTGTCATACATATCCTGTGTGGAAGTAGCTGTGAGTGTGTAATAACAGGACTCATTGTGGAGCGGGTTTATTATATGGTGGGCCTATTATATGCCACAATGGCCACCTTACAAGGATAACAGATGTCAAACAGCAGAGTGGCTAGGGTAGACAATCCATACCCCTACATGTACATCATGGCTTGGGGAAAAATATAGGCAACCCTCGTATTTCCCAGAGAACACTCTCAACCCATGTCTCATACACAAACACACTTGGCTAGGCAACAACCACTATGTTGGTAGTTCCCTGCATACTGCCTTCAGATAGTAACCATGATGTGATTGCAGTGGACTACAGAAGACATGGCACTTTGTCCCATCCCTACAATAGGCAAATCATTGCATACATTGCTCTTCATTATGTTCCCCACTGGACACCTGCAACAAGAAAATGTAACCCACAAAGGACATACCATGCCTTATGCACATCCCCTGTATGGACAGATGCCACTGACACCAGAGAATACCTGTATCATTCTGTCAATGTAGGTGCAGGGTCGACCTGGTGTCCATTGCCAGTTCTCACAACATGAGGTCTACACACCATACCACAAGTACACTTCCAAATGTCACAGAAGATGCATGTGGGATGTGTGCACATCCCAGACACCATCCATGCCATGGACTATAGAACACATACATGGCAAGCATTGCACAGCACTGGCCACCCACAATAGTAACCAAAATGACTGATGGTGAATTCAATACCCACATGTGTGGGCCAAACCAGACACTATACCCATGAGCCATGCTGCAGACCATTGTCATGTGGCCTGATGCCAAGGTATACCCTTTACCTAGCCTTGTACAGCCTTCTGGCACAGTCAACCACTACACATCTGTGAAGCAATGTACTCATGCATGTCAGTACTGGCAAACCCGTGTCTGTGTGTGTTGGAGTATAATTAGTTGGATGCCACTCACACTCACTACACCTCCCACTGGCCTACTGAAGCATGCTTTTTGATGTCAGACACCTTGACATACCCTTTGCCCATATATCATCCTGATAACCCCTGTGGTGCATGTGATACCTATGTATTACTGTATTGTGGCAAACTAGCTAGTTAGGAAGTCTAATCCTGACCCTGACAACTGTGATAATGTGTGTGAGTCCCTGGGAGAGTGTGGTTGTGTTGACCTTGATGCCTGTTCTTGTGCACAGACATGTACGACACCTACGTTATCCTTCCTTTATCACTGTTGCTGATGTCTCTCACCGTCAAATATACCTTTGGACAGGTCCCCAACATGTAAGCTCTATGGCGCATACAATAACTGCATAGACATGTAATAGCAATATATAGGCAGGGGTTTGAAACCCCAAATGTATGACATAAACATGCTTAGGTTTTACTCTCTCACCCCCTCCCTGTCTTACTTTGTCTCTGTCTGTCTCTCTCACTCCCTGTCTGGTGGATGTGGAGAAGTACACCTGCTTTGCTTAGGGAGCAGCTTGTGTTTTGTAAGTGATGCTCATGATCAGCTGATGTCCTCTGCACGAATTGCAGTCCCTCACTAGCTGATTGCATGTGGAACAGCTGTGGTAACATTCCCATAGCCAATTGTATGGAAACACACTCCTATAATTAGGAACATCCTGTGGGTGTTAGCCCTTTTCGTTCACTGTGAGCAGGACTTCATGTCAATGTTTGGAAAACAGCATCACAGATGGTGGTGGGATATACCTCTGACAACATAAACTGTGAAGACAGGCCAACAAACAGGAGGGGGATGTTCCAGACATGACTGCAGAATGTAAGTGTTGCTCTTCTGCATTTGGAGTAATGTTGATTTAACAGGGCTTGTGTCGATATGGCTGGTCTGCATGATTTAATACCTGTCATGACAGTGTTATGAGTTTGAGGAAACTCCCACCTGTTGGGTTATCTGCAGACTGGCCACCATTTGGAGTCTTGTGTTACTCACAGATTACCTGTTTTATAACTGCAGAAGCATAGTCTGAGGATTGCAGTCAGTACATGGTGACAGCCATGAGAGTTACTGACTTCATATCCCTCGTAGGACATATGTCACAACCAACCTTATTACAACAGTAAATGTATGAGGTTATCACAGCAACATGTCAATATTGGCCCTGGGTTTGTGCCTCCAGCCACAAGCCTGTGAACCCTTGTACATATGTCATGCAGTAAGAGGTGCATATGTTCTGTACACCATTATTTATTGACATCATAACTGATAACATGCCAGTCAGATATCAGACTGCTAGACATGTTATGTATAATAGGGGCTAAATTTGAGGCCATAACCTGGGCATTCTGTGGTTGTGTGTACAGTAGTGAGGTCTGTGCACGTATGGTGATTGTTGACAGTATGTGTATTGTGAATACATACCAAGGCCTGTGTACAGACTGTGGTAGATGTCATTGTTCTTATTCCTATTCTATCTGATGTTACATGCTACTCCAGTGTATGGTACCCTATCGGCTTACATGTTTGTAGGGCCAAACACACACATGCCCCATACCACTGACAGGCATCGGACCACACTGTATCATGGCCCAGTATATGTAGGGTTAGTGTGTGAGTGGCACATATGAGGATGGTGTTGATCAGACAGTCCATATACTGCAATATTAAGCTTGCTTACCATATGTGGCTGGGGCTGTGTTCACACTGAATGTGGGTATGCACTTTCACACAGGTGCCTGTTACTCTGTGCTGTGACATGCCTGTAGAGCCTGCTATATTTGCAGGTACATGTGTATTCCCTCATGTAGGCCAGTGTTGTGGCAGTCTGCCTGTAGTTTTCACAGTGCTTTGTTACATGCATAGCAGCTTAGTGTAATTACCCAGTGTGATGGTATGCCCAGATATTTGCCAGATGTACTGCTGCCAGGCCACCATAACTGTCATGTATTTCTAACAAAGCAGCGGGATGCTGTACAGATGTATGTCACTAACTAGTGAGTAGCATGTGGTCATGACCTCTGCACCACCAGTTATTATGTGTCAGGACAGACAGGAGTGTGTGAATGGATAAACTGTGTGGGCATATGTAGTCCAGTATTTACGTGATATACCCATTTACATGGCTGTTAACATCTACATTGTCAGGCTTGGTCCACATGTCTCGCACTAAGGGGATCTTTATATACCTCTGGACTGACCAGAGTGTGCCAGACTGTCCACATTTATTGGTCATATCATATCTCTGCTGTAGTCCACACGATCATTACTGTGATATCAGTGGTACTGTACTATGATGAACTTAGGATGTTTGTCAGTAACTGATGGCGTACATGTCAATAGCAGATGTGATCTCCCACACACAACATTTCTGTTAAGACAACCCCTGTTACAGTAGCAACAGTCTACATATATATACTTGCAATACATACATGACATCCCTTTGCACTAAGAGGTTGAGACTATTGGTGCTGAGGTATGACTCCACTCCATGCTCTGGACATATGGTAAACATATATATATACATATATATATATATATATATATATATATATATATATATATATATATATATATATATACATATGTATCTATATATATATATATATATATATATATATATATATATATATATATATATATATATATATATAGAGAGAGAGAGAGAGATCTATATATGGCCATATATATGATGCACTATACAGATGTATATAAATACATATATATGAATATATATGTGTATGTACATGTACATATATAACTACATATGTATATGTATATATCCATATCCTTGCCATGTGTAAACATTACTGTTGTGTATACCTTCCCAGATGTATCACACCATATGTATCTAATATGTGTATATTTAGATATAACAGCATATGTGATGCAACAGTAATATCGCTAACAAGTACAACACAATTGTAGAAGTCACAGCAATTGTTCAATATTATTCAATATATGTACTGACTGATGTATTTGAAAAACAACTGTCTGCACAGCTGTCATGGTGTAGTGGTTAACTGTTGTGACTATAGTTTACAGGGTCTTGGGTTCAAGACCTGTAAGGGCTGTTTATTTTGTTGCTGGGCAGAACAGCGGCTGTTGGATACAGAGTGATTAAGGCACTTTTAAGCAATTGTAAGCTGGTTTGCACAGGATTGCGCAACGGTAAGCAATGCTAACTTCTGGTTAAATATGCTTACAGAGAGTTAGCTTCAATATTTCTTAACCTGTGTGCACATTGCTTATCCCCAAGCAAACAGTCTTATACCTGCTTTCTATTGCTTACAAGTGCTTACTCCCTCTTAACCCTGCACTAATTTAGACAGAAATGTAACATGGTTCTTGGGAAGGTCATGGGTTTGGACACTCTATGAATCTATCATTCATTACACATTATACCTTCGACTTGTATCCTTGATTCATATGTACATATACTGTATGGGGCACTTGTGTTTATCTGTGAATTTTACATTATTACAATGACACCTCACATGTGCATTTAATGCAGTACTCCAGTTCACAAATATATGTTATTTAGTAGGTTATACAACAAAAAATATTGTTCATAAAGTGATTTGACATGGAAAATGGAATTTACTGAAGTGAGAATCGAACCAGAATGACTGCTCATAAGGTGAATGCTCTGACCACTACACTACTGCAGTACTGCTTCATTTGCATGTATCTTGATATTTGTCTCCTTGCGCCATTTAAGCTACAGTATGTGTAGGTAAGCAATGGGCAAACCCATGCACCTACAGTTAAATTTAATCTGCTTGATAAAAAAAAGTGTTTATATTATTATATTTTAAATATTGCTCTTATAAACTTGGGGTGTCGCTAAGGTAACAGAATTTATTTTTATGTACATTTTCTGATGGATTTGTTGTTTGACACTCGTATGTTTGCCATTATTTCAAACTTCATTGATGAGATCATCCCAGTGATTTGAAAGGGCAAAGGAAGGACAGGGCAGACATATGTGCCACACATCTGGACATTCTGAATTGATCTATGCTGTTAGGGGTATGCAACCCCCTATGAGCAGTCTCGCTCATTGTAATTGTCATACAGCAGTTCTTGACTGCGGGGGCATGTATATTGTGAGAGCTCTGCTCTCAGACATGCCCCTGCACTCGTTCACGCTCCCTGTCCGTTTAGGAGCTGAGGTAGTGCACCTTCATTACTATGCATGGTGCGCTGCCGTGCTGCTCCTAAACGGTCACTTCCATGCAGGAATAAGCTATTCCTGCATGGAACCTTACTAAATCCCGGTGAATGAATTTTAAAAGGACTAAATCATAGCACTCCATGTTGATGAGAACACCAGACAAAATTCCCCCACACAGAAGTAATGTACAGAAAACTAAAAACACACATTTAAGGTGTCACAGTGCAGTGATATGATTTTTCTTACCATAAAATAAAATAAAATAAAAACAGGACAAAATAGTTTTAAAGAATAGAAGTGCATGTTCTAAGCAGAGCCACAGTTTTATACAGTATTTTAACAAAAATCCAACAGCAGTGAAAACAATGCTCATTTGCTTTCAGTCATTGTTTTCCACATATTGACATATTCCATTTAGTTTGTCTACCAGCATTGCTTTTCAAATACTGTATGCATAACATTTAGATATTACCTTAAATAGAAGCCAATAAGATGAGATTAGGATAGCATTGTTTTTAAAAATAAAACAAAGTGACACATTATATTACATATGCATATCAATTTAGTTTGACTCCCTTTCTAAAGAGAAAAAATATTTATAATGGACATTTTTCTTTGGAATGCTACTTGACTGTAGTTGCACTGACATAACTGGTTATTTATTGTGTTTTCTTTGTATTGAATTACGTTCATTAGACCAGGGCACATCTGCATATCACCTGACTTGCTGTAAATATTGTGCAGAACTCTGTGCAATCCGCCAAACTGTGTGAAGTTTATGGAATCTGACCCTAAGTCTTAGGCTTATTATTAAATCTGGAGACAGACAGTAAGCTTTCTTTTATTCACTATGGCTGCAAATGTAATCAATATCATATTCAGAATGTTCACATGACAATCTCGAGTATAGAAAAAAATGTATCCAATAGAATCCAAAATTTGACTTTTTTCTTCATTTATTAATCTCTTACAGAAATGAGTGTCAAAAGTCCATTATTCATTTGCTGTTCTTAATAACTAGAACTGAGTTACATAATTAAGTCCCATTGCATGTTCATGATATTACTAGTGTTTTAGTTTGGGATACCAACACATTAATAAGAAATCTTTGTGAACTAAATCATATTTTTTAAAATTAAATGTACATCACTTTTCATTAATCTCAGTAATGGAGCATATTACAACAGTATGCTCAATAGGAATAATGAAAAAATAAATGTTATATCGTTAAAATGAGTGATTTAATTTACATGTATTAATTTGTAGGCTTATCTGATTCTCTGCATTAGTTTCATTCTCACACATAAAATTGCCCTTAGTGTTAAACCACTCTACTGCTAGAATGGGAGCACTTCATAATGTGGCCTGCACTGCTACAAGTCACATTGCTGCAAGGCTGCTTATTCCTTCCCACGTTAAGTGCTATTCTGGTTACATAGAAAGATACCTCACTTCTCAACCTGGGATAGCATCTTCTACATCCTGAAATTAAGACATCTCGAAAAAAAAACTTGTTTGTTTATTTAAATCAAGCTAACTAGCTGCATTACTGGGCAGTTTAACAATTATACACTGAAACACTGGAACATGTTATGAATGGTAAGGTAAACTGTCTTATCAGAAAACAGCCATTAGTAATTAGACAAATGCCATACAATATATACTATTTAACTGTTGCTGTTTCAAATAATGCTATTTTTTCATGTAATGTTACAAACTGCTACCTAGATAATAAGATATACTTACACATTCAGCATTTTTATCCAGTGTTGAGTGGTTATGTAAACATAAGAAATTGCTGCAATAGGTATTTGTTATTTTTAATGAACTTAATCCATGCATCTTTAAAGTAGTAAGTGAACTGTTTCATCTGTCTCTTTCCAGCCATAATCTGGGCTACAAGGACAAGTATAAATTCAGTTCTATGCAGTTTGTTTCTATAATAGCCACTCAACTCACATATTCTGGGAAGAAAACATGGATTTCCAGAGAAATCCCAAGCAGAATACAGTTAAACTGCACACAGAAAGTGCCTAATGATCATGACTGAGTTCCAAACATTGAGGGTAGAAATCATAACCAGTAAGCCATAGTGCTGTCCATAATGCCGATTAATATACAATCTGCAGATAATATAATACCAATTAATATACAACCTGCTGAATGGCTATGTAGTTAATAGTAAAAGGTAAATCAAGCAGAAAACATGGGAGTCTAACTTTATACATATAGCATTTGACTCTCCCTGGGATTCAATAAAGTGAAATCTCCATGCAAGAACAGTGTAGCCATTCCTGCATGGAATATGGCTGCCAAACGATCCAGTAAACTACTGTTCTGACGTGCACAAGTCTGCCTGCACTATTCCTGCACGGACACCACTGCATAATGCTAATTACCACATTTGCTGGTGAAAACCATGGAAATGAGATGAATTAATGTTTCAGCAAGCAGACAGACATCCATGCAAGAATAGATAGTTGCAGAAATGTAATTGGCTACTAGCCAAATACATACCTGCAAAAATTAAAACGGAGGAATGACAGCTCAAATAAAAGCATGTATTATAATCTTTAGGCATGCCAATGGCCAAATATATGGCCATTGGCATGGAAAAGTGTTTAATTTTTTGAAAAATAAAAAATTTTTTGGGCCGATCTTGGCCAATTAAGCATAGGGCAGTGGCGCGCAAACAGGATTGTGCCAAAAAAAATGTGAAAACACAATTTTAAGGGAAATCTGCATTTTGCCATTATAATCTATGGCATGCAGAATCAAAACAATACCAGGGAACAATGGTTACTAAGGGGAAAGGCTCTGGTGTAGTGCAGTAACTAGGGATTAAGGCAGTGGTGTATGCTAATGAGAGAAATGTACTGACTCACAAAAATATTCTAAGTGCCAAACTGTACCTAAGTGTGTAGGTGCTATAATACCATTGTGTAGGCAGGAGGAGCAGCTGACATGAAAAGGGGGTGTCATGCTTGCTCTAAGCACATTGGAGCTCCATGGCTCCCAGATAAGCTTAGCTAAGCACAGCTAAGCAAGGGTGTATGTCTCAGGCTGTATTGACTTATTCCATGAAATGAAGAGTGTGTTCATGTCCAGGGGAGGGCCATTTCTCATTGTTTACCTTAACTAAATAGGTTTGTGTGGCATGCACTGGGTCTAAAACAAAACAAAAAAAATACGGAAATAGCAGCATTGTTTACATTTGGACATCCGATTTGTGCGGAGTGCCTACAGGCTTAAAAGAGGCGAAATGGGAAGGGGAAAAAAAGGGAAATAGCAGAATTGAAGCAACTAAGTACTAATAACATAGCTGGCAGGTGGAATGCATCATAGTCAGCCAATCATACAGGCAGCAGCTGCAGCACAACAGTATAAACAATGGAAACACTTTAGCATCTGTTTTTTCCCCACAAACTCTGCATCATTGGTGTACACATGTGGGTGAATTTTAACTGAAAAAATGTTAGGAGCTGCCATTTCTTTGATCCATCAGTATGTGCTAGAGGCTGAGGGTGGTGAGGAGGATAATGCTCATAACTACCACAGACCAAGGGGGAGGAGAAGAATGTTCAGACCCAGGGTAACTTACCAGGAGCTACATGATCTGGAGATAGTAGAGTGCTACAGGTGGACAGACACATACTGCAGCAAATCATTGAGCTGTGCCAGCCTCAACTCAGATCCAGAGCCAACAGAGGAGAACACATAGCAGTGGATACTAAGGTATGTGTATCCTTAAGAATACTAGCTACAGGTACTTTCCAAAGACCTACTGGGGAGATCATGGAAGTCTCACAGGGATCTGCATCCATGATACTCCAGTTCTTGGATGCCATCCCATCACATGTTGGTGAGAAAATTTACTTCCCCAACACTCGTGAGGAGAGGACCAGAAATATGCATCTCTTTCACTGTGTAGCAGAATACCCGGAGGTACTGGGTGTGATAGACTGCACGCACATCCACATCAAAGCACCACCCAGTGAACAGGGTAGGATTTACATAAACCACAAGAGCTTCCCCTCCATCAACTACCAGGTTGTGTGCAATATTCAGGGCATTATCATGAATCTGTATGCTGGCAGCCCTGGAAGCTATCACGAGTCCCACATCTGGCATTTGTCACAGCTGTACCAGTCATTTGCTACTGGGGACATCTGGTATGGCCATCTGGTGGGGGATGCTGGCTATGCACTGGAGCTGTGGATGATGACACCTATCAGAAATGCACACACACCCACGTAAGAACAATATAATGAGGCACACCGACAAACCAGGATCACTATAGAAAGTGTGTTTGGGATGCTAGAGTCACGGTTCTGCTACCTTGACATATCTGGTGGAGCCTTGTAGTACTCTTCAGCCACATGTGCACACATGTTCATAGTATGTGCCATGCTACATAATATTTTCCTGCAGAAACAGCTGCAGTAGGAACAGCATGGGGAAGGGCCACACAGCCCACCACCATTGCCAAAGTCTCCACAAGCACAGAGAGACTCAGAGGAGGAGGCCCCTGAGCCTGTTCCTGTAGGCAGATGGAGGCATGTCCAGCATGCTCAGGCCTTGGCAAAGAGGCAACGCATAGTACACACATTGACACTGCATGGACCCAGGGACTGACACCTCTCTCTGACTCGCACACACAGTAAAATGGATGACACACACAACACATTACCTGTAACTTACCATGTATAAGCAGTGTACTGTGTGCATCCAACAGAGGCAACCCTCAAGCACTATCCTCACAACTGCCACAGGCACAAGGTAAGTCAGTCTTCTTAACAATAAATGAATGGATTAGTATGTTTTGGTAGCATATCTATGGTAATGCTGTATGCATGCAATGGAATGGGTAGCCTACTGGGATAGCAGCAGACAATTGACAGCTATGTGGGACACCAGGAAATGTCTGCCCAATACTGGTCTCAATACACTATCCAGTAGTACCCAAGGTGGCAAAATCCCACTGCAGTATATGTGTGGGGCCAATTAACTGGGAGGTCCTAGGTCACAGGCATGGATGTCAGTGTATCCCATACCTACCCCTCAGACCAACACAGCAATTCAGATGTAGAAAACCAGAGATAAATGTCTGGCAAAGGCTCACAAATGGCGGCAATGTTGAATTACCCCCCTACAGACTCACACAGTGATAGCACAGCAGGTCTCACAATTGCAGTAAGGCTATGAAGGCTAAGAAGTCTGAAACTCAAATGTATGCCATTAAAATCTGACCTGTGGTCTTTACTGATATGCCTCAAGTCCCCAAGACAGGGCACACTAGTATGTTAAATGGAACCAAAATGTAAAGCAAATATCAGCACAGTCTGTGCAAATGTGTACAGTTGACAGGTGTGCCCCTCCCCATATACCCACAGAAATGCAGTAACATGTATGCTTGCAGGGAAATAGCAGCATAGCACAAATTGGCAGGGCTGTCCCTATACACATGAAAACATGTTGCATGTCCACAATATGAAGGAGTCAATGAGCTATGTGTACGTGTGGTTAATACTGTCAGGATCTGGCCAAAACATTCTCCTGGCTGTCGTCTTGTAGTGCCCTAGGTACAGTGCTGTCTTTGACAGGGCCATGTGCAGATAACTGCAGTGCCAGCTATTATGCATGTCAGTGACACCTACTGCTCTGCCACAGACATACCCAGATGTCACAGTGCTATGTGGAATATACTACCCATATAATGGACTTCTTGAAGACAGTGAAGCCAAGGTGCTAAGGCTTTTGTGAATATACTGCTTTTTGGTAATGTTGCCAGTGGTTATTTTCAATAATTATTTTTTTATGTTTGCTTTTACATATAATGGTCATGCCTTTACAGTAGAATGCACTCTGTACCCACACCCATAACACACAACTTCAGACAGCAAGACGTCTGGGCAAGGGCAGAAATAAAAGTGGAACAAAGACACAATGATAGGCATTTGTTGTAAATATCTCCCTTACATACTGAGGAATTTGATAGGGTGAGGGGTTTGCAGTAGCAGCAATTGTCTGAAGGATATGTAGTCTGAAACAGTACTGTCTGTCATTATTTTGTAACATCACTCTTCAATTATATGCAACTAACTTGCCATAAAAACACAAGTTTACGTAGACTGGATGAAACCCCTAGCCAAACACCTGGACAATCTGCCAAACAATGGATAGGTGAGAGGTATGGCCTCACCAGGATATGACATCTCAGGTTAGAAAGATACCACACAAGCAGGAGATCCCCAGCCAGTATACACCAAGCTGTTGGACTGTTTACATAGTGTATCATCACTCAATGGGGTGTAGCCACACCTTACAACTGGCCTTCTTTGGCAAGAATGTACACAGCTGGCCTCATAATATTAGTCTACACAACATACAACTAGTATTCCTCTGGTGAAGCACTGCAATGATCTGAGGTTGTCTGCCACTAGGTAATGACACACTACATTGCAGTGTCAGACTATAGATATGTCAGAAATGTCTGCTAAACAAACCGAGTACCCTGAGGAAAGCCCTGTGTACTCCTGAGAGGTATGGCTGTAGCACAAAAAACCCAGACTGGAGTACACTTATCTCTTGAATGGAGTCCCACTCTAACTATAGAATATCACACTGGGCATGCTCCTACACTTAAGAAAATCACAGGATATGTTGGAACTCACATCGGGCTATATGACTGTATTGTGTATATATGTCTGTGCATACAGACAGCTATGTACACCTTAACTGTCCCTAAACACACACAACAGACAGGATTACCCTCAGCTAGCTGTAGGTGGCCCTTATGTGATATATCTGCATCTGTTGCATGTGATCACAGGCATATATATGGGCAATGTCAAGCACACACACACACACACACACACACACACACACACACACACACACACACACACATGCATAGTTGTAGGGAAGTGAGAGACAGACAGTGATAGATAGAGAGAGAGAGACACAGGAGGACACAGACAGAGTGAGTCACACACACGGCAACCCTGAATGGCATATAGTGATATCCTGCTGTGGACAGCGGCATACCAGTTGTAAACAGTTGCATGTGCCAGCATAAAAGGTAAGCCCCATTGTGTAATAGTACTGATGTTGGGGTTATAATATCACATCAGCTACCTGTGTGTGTATGAGTGTGTGTATATGTGTGTGTCTGTGCGTGTGTGTGTGTGTGTGTGTGTGTGTGTGTGTGTGTGTGTGTGTGTGTGTGTGTGTGTCCATAGGCCTAAGTACTAGGAGACTGCTCCCATTCAGTACACTTCACATTGCCATAATTCACAAGATCTGCTGCTGTCATTCACCTTAGAAGTACCACTGGACACCTATCACCCCTTTAAGCTCTGGAGCACGTGTGATAACTAAGTAACACTATAGTAGAAATAACTGGACAGGCAGGGGCTCTAATCTCAATACTGGCAAGTAAGTGTGTGTGTGTGTGTGTGTGTGTGTGTGTGTGTGTGTGTGTGTGTGTGTGTGTGTGTGTGTGTGTGTGTGTGTGTGAATTCACTTTCAATCACCCTACTTTACAAGGCCTGCTGATGTCATTCACCTTAAAAGTTCCTTTGGACAAGGTGAAATCATGTAAACTCCATGGCGTGTTTGATAACTGCATAACATTGTAGTAGAAATAACTTGATATGTAAGCGTTCTAATTGCAATACTGGCAATTGTGTGTGTGTTTGGGTAAGAATCATATCCTGTGTGGGTTATACCATTTTGATGTGTGTATCATCCACGACTGTTTACCACCTTCCGATGACATTAATTTATATAGCACAAGTCACAAAATCAAAACAAGAGTTACCAGCCACAATATTCAAACGAATAGTGTAACAAAATTCAGTCCAATCCCATAGAAAACTCCAAAGAAAGCTTTATTAGGATCCAAGGAAGAAATAAGCGCTTTCACGTAGTATACATCTACGCTTCATCAGATTACTTAATTTATATAGCGTTTTAATGGCATCTGCCTCACATGCAGCATGTTAAACCATTGCACAGGCCATGCCAGTCATCTGTACAGATGTCTACGGAATATACAGATATTTGTGGTCTGTGTCCCCTAACAATGGCCATGTATGTGATATTGTTGCCAAATAGGTCACAGTTAGTGTAGTGACACACATATGCCAGCATCAGATATCATACCTGACTGAAACATCATGCTGATACAACATCTGTTATCTCTTGTCCAGGCTTGTAGGAGCCATAGATGACTCCAGTTGGTATTTTTGGTGGGTTATCTCACCATTCATGAAGGCATTCACAACATTATGTGTAAGAGGTTGTGGGTTATGTCCCACGCATATAATCTATGTGGGGCATGTCATGTGTATGTAGCACTATAGTACATTAAAGTGGATATGTAGGTTTATTAATCTGTCTATTGCCAACTGTGTTTGTGTTACTGAATGCACACCCCTGTGTCAGTCTTTTTCTGTGTGTATGCGAAGGATATACCATTTTTTCTCCCTGTTCCACCCTGTGAACTCAGGAATACATACCACATGCCTGTCATACATAGTACCATGCATGCCCTGACCAACTGTATTAGGGTTGAGTGTATGGGAAAGAAATGGCAGGGGCAACAGGTGCTGACAACTGAATCTGCTGTGGTTAATCTAATGGTTATGTTTGTGAGGGACCTACTGACAGTACTTCAGTAACCTGTTCTGTATGTATGAGCCTGTGGTAGTACACATCACTGAGGTGACATGTCTGAAGGCTACCTGTCTCTGACAAGGGGTATATATGCAAGGTCACATTATCTGACAACAGTGTCCCTCACACACTGTTGCGTACATACATACCTGGTAAATGTACATATAAAGCTATTCCTTGGCTACGAAACGGTCGGTTTATTTCCACTCTGCCATACTCCATGTTGGTAATGTCTGCAGGGCCACAGCCTGCTGACACACAGACACCTGGAACACAAACAGAGTACAGCATTTCAAACTACATTCAGTCAGTGGTAGTAACATCAATAATGCATCATGGCTAATAAGGTACATACACCTTTATGTGTACCCATTACAAATGCAAGCAGACAGCATCTTACAAAGCATTACATAGCTAAACTGCACTGTATTCACCCTGTGTGTCAGACCCATATTAGCATGTCCCTGCATAGATGGTATGGATGACAGGGATGTGGCACAGGTATCATCATATGCACAGGGTGGGGTATGTGTTTGCCAGGGGCCTAGGCTGGGCCATTTGATTGACATCATGTGTGTGTTTGGCGGGGTATCCTATTGATGGGCTGTGCAGCGGTGCTGTTTGTGTCTAGAGGTGATACAGATGTGTGTGTGTGTGTGTGTGTGTGTGTGTGTGTGTGTGTGTGTGTGTGTGTGTATGCACACAGTCACACCATCTGCCCTACACAGGTGTATGTTGGACAGCTGTGGACCTTACATGGCAGGGTGTCCAGGTCACTGTCTCTGCCCATGGACATGGGAACTTGTCCTGCCAGGGGTCTCACTGGCACCACCCGGCCCAAGGCCAGATGCAGTACTGCTTCCTGACGGTAACTGGTGTCTGCTGGATCCGTGTCCCTTACTGGAACAGCCAGGACCACGTGCCCATGGCCTACTCCGTTGTGATGTGGACAGCAATCCCCCTTCTGTAGTGTGGTGTCACTGCCACTATGGGAGTGTGAAGGTGCACAGCCCCATAGACTCTCAGCTGATGTTGGTGCTACCCTATATCCATGTGGCCGATGCCCATCTCCCACCACACGCTCTAGCACAGACATGCCATGTTCGAGGATTGCCAAGGTCTCATCCCACCGTCTATTCATGACTTCAGAAGTTTGATTTGTGGCCTCAATAAGGTCATGTATGTCACCACGTAAATCAGGAAGAATTGCATCCAACACCCTATTTGTCTGGTGTTGCATTTACTACATGCCTAAGCATCCATGACAGCCAGAAACATGCGTCTGGTAACACCTCCTCTGGCACTCGCAACTGTGGCTTAATGAGCAGCAGTCCTCCTGAGAGCACCCCTGTGCATCCACTTGTGTGGGACCGCATCTGCACTCTGGCTATGGCCAGTGTCTAAACTCACACCTGCCATAGTCACCACACTAGCCTGTTCCATCCACCACCTGCCAACTGTCCATCATCTGTGGCTGCTGGGGTATGTGTGGGCATTGTGACTGTGTGTGGAGACATTGTGGATGAATGTGAGAATGCCAACAGATAGCACATTATCAGCCACTGAATACCCTACCTGAGCCTGACTATGACCATCATCATTGTCAGAGTCTCCAGAGACACTGAAATCAGATTCTGAGTGGGGAGACCATGACCACCATGTCCAGCTGTGAAAGGAAGACAACGTATGCAAATTAATACCTGCACTATAATGTTTGCTGCTACACACACACACACACACACACACACACACACACACACACACACACACACACACGCACACACACACGCACACACACATCCACACACACCCACAAACACACACAGAAACATACAGGTGAGGTGGCAGACAGGCATTACACAGACCTCACAATAGCCAACTGGTGACATTCACAACACAGTCAGACCACTACATACACACCCTGGACAGCCCTCAACATCATGCAGTACAGCCCTTTTCACTTAATGTTATTACTTATATACACCTCTGTGATACGTGAGTAATGTTAGCAAGTGATGGGCCTTCAGGTAACACACACTGCACCCATGTACTCATAATTGCTGTTCACCTGTATAGCACAGTGGCAACTCCTGAAGAACATACCTCTCAACTGTGCAGAGTGTTGCTGAATGTTGACATGTGTGGCTCATATTTCTGGTCTGTTTTAAATAAACCCTGTGTTTGTCTGACACATTACTGGGATGATCTGAGGACTGGTGTCACTAATTAATGACATATTTTGAGTTTTACACTTCAAAACCTGCAGTACATGTATATTACAACAGAACCAGTTACACTAATGACCTTCTAAGCTTACAGTAGATATTATAAGTGTAGACACCCCTGTTAACATGCCAGGTTTGTCTGATATATAACATGAGATCACAGAAACCATGTGATAACATTTCCCACCTTTAATGTGACCTATGACCTGTCCAATCCAATTGAAGAACAAACACACCAGTTAGGGGTAACATATAGAAGTTGAAATACATACAATAGGCTGGTTGCATGACTGTACACATCCTTAAATGAATACTTTCTTAAAGCACCTTTTGATTTCATAACAACAGTCAGTCCTCTTGGAAAGGTGTGTATCAGCATGGCACATCTCGATTTGGCAATATTTGTACACACTCACTTGCAGAAGCCCTCCAACTCTGTCAGATTGTGAGGTCATCTCTTCTCCACAGCCCTCTTCAGGGCACACCACAGATTTTCTATTGGATCTGGTGTGGACTTGGACTGGGCCATTCTAAAGCATTGATTGTCTTCTGGTGAAAACATTCTTTTTTGGATTTGGATGTATGGTTTGGGTCATTGTAGTGCAGCAAGTTGGCTATAGCTATGGTGTGTGTGTATGTGGTGTGATTGACCACCATTACAGGGTGGGTTGGGTTGTTGCCTCTGAGAATTCAAACATATGTGAAGATGGTCTTGTATTTGCCCTTGGTGGATGTGTCCAATTTGTACTCATAGTTAGCCTAACAGTAATCCACCTGTGACCTTATATGCTAATTCAGACAAAGGTTGACTTGCTGCCAAGTTGGTGCCTGCTCCTACTTTGCCCTGTACAGCCAATATAGCAACCAATTATGTGGTTTGTGTATTGCTGCTTTCCAGCAAAGGGGATAACTCTACCTTGGTGGAGGCAGGTTTTACAAGTAAGGCATTGCTGAGCCATACAGCTATGTAGGTGGCCATATAGCTGTTTGTAGTAGGGATGGACACAAGTTCATAACACAGTGGAACACCTCTCCAATTTCAACTTGATAATTATGCATATTCTAGTACCCATGGCTGTGTCCAGGCAATGCAACAACCAGTAGCTGTAGAAATTTAACATATGTTGGATGCACAGAAACTAAGATTACACACGTTTACAACATGTACAGGTTATTTACCTGACATTTTGCATCCCTTGTATGTTGTTATGAGGCGGCCAGGTACAACTACTCATGCATACATATGCACAGATAATACATGATATACATTCCTGTTCTATGTCAGTATAGCACACTGTATTTACACTCTTGCTGCTTAGTCATTCTTCTCAACCTGTTAGAGCAGGACATCTGGAGGATGCCACACATACATGGGCCAGAATTAGTGATACTTTCTAAATATTGGTGTAACACACTTAAGTCATTTAATAGCACAGTCGCCTTTGCATTCCCAGACATACCCTGGAGGATGTCTGACACTCATATGGCAGGAAGAGAGGAAAAAGGCTAGGAGTGTGGTAGTGAGGGTAGGAACTTTTAATTTTAGTAGTATGACTGGTATAGAAACAGAGCCAGGTGATATGATGGACAGAAGGAAGGTTGATTTATTGTGTGTGCAAGAGACCAGATGGAAGGGTGGTAAGGCTAGGTGTATTGGAGGGGAGTTTAAATTGTTCTATCATGGTGTGGATGGGAGGAGAAATGGTGTATGGGTTATCCTGAAGGGACAGTATGCCCGGAGTGTTTTTGGAGGTGAAAATAGTGTCAGATAGAGTGATGTTTATGTAGCTGGATATGAATTGTGTAATGATAAATGTTGTTAGTGCATATACTCTGCAAGTTGGGTGAGCAATGGATGGGAAAGAAAAATCTTGTAGTGATTTGGATGAAGTGGTGATGACTGTACCCAAGGGTGAGAGAGTGGTGATTGGAGCAGATTTCAATGTGCATGTTGATGAAGGGAACAGAGGGTATTAGGAAGTGATAGGTAGGTATGATGTTAAGCAAAGGAATGCAGAAGGTAAGATGGTAGTTGATTTTGCAAAAAGGATGGACATGGCTGTGGTGAATACATATTTTAACAAGAGGGAGGAGCACTGGGTGATATACAAGAGTGGAGGAAGATGCACAAGCGTGTATTATAAACTATGCAGGACAGCCAGTTTGAAGGAGATTGGAGACTGTAAAGTGGTGACAGGGGAAAGTGTAGTTAGGCAGCATAGAATTTTGGGATGTGGGATGACATTGGTGATCAAGAAAAGGAGGAGGAGTGTGAGGGCAGCACCAAGGATCAAATGGTGGAAACTGAAAAAGAGTGATTGTGAGGTTGAGTTCAGGCAAGAGTTAAGGCAGGCACTGGGTGGCAGTGAAGAGTTACCGAATATCTGGGTAGCTACAGCAGAGCTAGTAAGGGAGATGGCTAGAAAGGTGCTTGGTGTGACATCTGGACAGAAGAAGGAGGGCAAGGAGACCTGCTGGTGGAATGAAGAAGTACAGGTGAGTATACAGATGAAGAGGTTGTTGAAGAAGAAGTGGGACTGTCAGAAAGATGAAGAAAGTAGATAAGAGTATAAGGAGATGAGGTGCATGGCAACGAGAGAGGTGACAAAGGCTAAGGATGAAGAATATGAAGAGGTGTATGACAGGTTGGACAGTAAGGATGGAGAAAAGGACCTGTACTGATTGGCTAGACAGAGGGACCGAGCTAGGAAAGATGTGCAGCAGGTAAGGGTGATAAAGGATAATGAGGGAAACATACTCACAAACGAGCAGAGTGTGTTGAGCAGATGCAAAGAGTACTTTAAGGGGCTGATGAATGAAGAGAATGAGAGAGAGAGAGAAGGTTGGATGATGTGGGTATGGTGAATCAGGACGTGCAGTGGATTATCAAGGAGGAAGTAAGGATAGCTATGAAGAGAATAAAGAATGGAAAGGTAGTTGGTCCAGATGACATACCTGTGAAAGCATGGAGGTGTTTAGGAGAAGTGGCAGTGAAGTTTTTAACCAGATTGTTAATGAAATCTTGGAAAGTGAGAGGATATGTGAGGAGTAGAGAAACAGTGTTTGGGCATAGATTTTAAGAATAAGGGTGATGTGGAGAGCTGTAGTAACTACAGAGGGATAGCATTGATCAGTCACAGCATGAAGTTATGGGAAAGAGTAGTGGAAGCTAGGTTAAGAAGGGAGGTAATGATTAGTGATCGGCAGTATGGTTTCATGCCAGGAAAGAGCACTACAGATGTGAAGTTTGCTCTGAGAATGTTGAGTTAGAAATACAGAGAAGGTCAGAAGGAGTGCCATTGTGTCTTTGTGGACTTAGAGAAAACATATGACAGGGTGCCTAGAGAGGAGTTGTGGTATTGCATGAAGAAGGCAGGAGTGGCAGAGAAGTATGTAAGAGTGGTACAGGATATGTACAAGGGTAGTGTGGCAGCAGTGAGGTCTGTGGTGGGAGTGACAGATGCATTTAAGGTGGAGGTGGGATTACATCAGGGATCAGCTCTGAGCCCTTTCTTATTTACAGTGGTGATGGACAGGCTCACAGACAAGATCAGACAGGAGTCCCCATTGACAACAACAAATACAATGAAAAACAAAGACCAGGAACCCAATGAATAAAATATATTCCTCTCTAACGTCTCGGCATACGCAGCCTTTTGGAGTACACAAATACTTCACATCACACACTTGTTTTATATACATTACTAAATAAGCAATTAAACAATAAAGTCATCAATTGATACCATAAAACACTTTAAAAGCATTTAAAGTAATACATGCCAATTAATTCATACCCTTTGGAAACAAAGTATCAAACTTTAATATATACACTGCTTCTTTATAAAAAAGTTTATTCTTGGTGACACCCCCCCCCAAAAAAAAACACACTCTACTTTTTCTAAAATTGTAGCTTGTAAACCATGAACAGAACTACCGTGTGCTTCCAAAAACTGTTGTGCCTCTGAACTCTGTTCCTTTTTATTTAATATATCACAAACATGTTCTAATAGTCTTATTTTAAAAGCTCTTTTGGACTCACCCACATAAAACTTATTGCAAGGACATTTGAGGGCATTAATAATGCCCTCAGTGTCACACCGATAATTCCCACAAACTTCAAATCTTCAACCATTTAAAAGTCAAAAATAAGGCACGATAAATTTGCATGCCTTGCATTTGCCACATCCTACTGTTATTCTTAATGACTCATATAAGACCTCCGTGGGTCTGCAAAACCTAGATTTCACCAAAAAGCTCTTAATATTCCTACCCACTCTATAGGAATCAACAAGTTTATCAGGCATCCATGAACTTCCAGCTTTAAATTTGATAACAGTTGCCACTGTGTTTGTACTATCTCATAAAACTTATTACTAAATCCACTATATGTGGTTACAAAATACATTTTGCAACCAGATTCAATATTGTTATTTAATTTGGAAACTCCCTTCCATTTTCTGTTGTTATTTCCTATATATTTTTTATTGAACCTAGACCATGCCTTAGCAATTATATATTCACCATACCCACGCTTTTTAAACATTTTGAAAGTATAACCTATCTCCCTTAAAAATCTTGTTCATCACTGCATAGTCTATAAAGATGGATGCATTCACCATAAGGTAAGGCATCAATCGTATTGCCCAGGATGACAACTTGTTGCTTTCAAATAATATATATCCCCCTGAAATTTCCTATGTACTTTTGTGGTTAGTATACCATCTTCCTTAATTAACAAATATGCATCTGAAAAGGACAGCTTCTTCCCTATTTGGATGCCATCAAATATAAAATAAAATATGTTTACTTGTAATTCATCCAAAGAATTCTGCACTTCCTGTTCCCCTCCTTCACATAAAAAAATTAAATCATCAGTAAATCTAAAGTAACATTTAACATATTGACAAAAAATCTTTTCCTATAAACATATTCAACTTCAAATAAGCCCATGGTTAAATTAGCATATGAGGGGGCAAAAGCCACCCCCATAGCTGTTCCACATTTCTGATGATAAACCTGGCTATCAAACTCAAAATAATTATTCTTTAAACAAAAATGTACTAAATCTAAACTATATTCTGTAGTAGGTGACTCCCCCATGAAGAATCTAATTGCCTCAAGGCCATGGCAGTGTTTAATGTTAATATATAAACTTTTCACATCGAGAGTCACCCAGTACATCTTATTAGTCCATTGTACTGTCCTTAACTTGCTTAAAAAATCAAAAATATCTTTAACATAAGCAGGTAATAAAACTACCTTGGGTAGCAACAGGAAATGCAGCAATTGTCCCAAATTATAAGTGAAATAATTTCTACCTGAAACAATATGGCGCCCTGGAGGGGCCTGTATATTTTTTTGAATTTTAGGTAAACAGTAGAATGTGGCAGTACTATGACTGTTCATAGTTAGCTTCTTCTGAACATTGTTAGCAGTTAAATAACCTAACCTGACACCTTTGTTAAGTAAAGATTTAAATTCGACTAAGGCTCCCAAATAAGGACATGTGTCTACCTTTGAATAAGTTGAATTGCCATCCAAATGTTCATGGCACATCTTCAAATACTGAGATATATGCATCACAACTAGTTTGTTTCCCTTGTGAGCAGGTTTGAAAACCAACTGCTCATTTTTAGTCATATTTAGTAAAGCTGACCACTCTTCTCTAGTTAAATTGTAAACAATATTCTGTTTTTCATTTAAAAACACATTTAATTTAGTTTCAGTAAAAAAATCTACTGTTTCATGAAAATAACTGATGTCAGCATAAAAAAACCTGGAACATAACTACTGTGTGTTTTAACACAGCTAGTATCAAATAAGCTGTGTGCATTGTATTCATCATCAGAAGCACAGGAAAAATAATTCTCTTCCATACTATAATCTCTGGCATTAATACATTCATTTTGTTTAGTACTATTTAAATTATTGAACATACTTTTCAATTGTAATTTCCTAACCAGTCCAAAAATGTATTTTTTCACTTTCTACAGCTTGGGAACAACAGTGGGAACAAACTTCAGACCACAGTTCAACACAGAACGTTCACTGCCTGAAAATACGTACAACATAGCCAGCATTCTCACCACTTGGTTTGTTTGTAGTAGTTATTTTGGGGGGATTAGAATGCCATCGGTTTGGAAACTGGTTCTCTCTCTGCCTTTTTCTGTTTGGTGGTTCTTCATTTCAGCAATTCGGCCCATTCTGAAAGGTCTGACGAAATTCTGAAGGTTTTTGTGCCCTTGGCAATTCTGGATATTCATCCCCTCCATGTTGTTCATCTTCCCCTGTTGATGTATTATAAGTAGTACCAACAGAAGAGAAGGAATGCCGTTCCTCCCCTCGTTCACTTCCTTGAAACCTCACATGACCTCTATTTGCTTTCTGATTGGTTCTTCCCCCAAAGACAGTACCATTATTATAGTCACGGGTATCTCTGACTTTTTCTTTTTTCTCTGCAAGATTTCTTCCTCATATGATTTTAATTTCAAGTTAATGTCTGTAAGGAGTTTGTCTACAGATTCAGAGCCAGACGTACAGATTAATTTACTGCACACACTGCTGATTTCAGTTCGTAGCTCTGTTTGTTTCACCCTATCTCTCTCTACAAGGATAGAGATCCACTCTATTGTGCATTTATGTGCTGCTGCAACCCAGCGCTTATAAAACAACTTGTCATTTTCATTTTATAAATCA
Organism: Protopterus annectens; assembly: GCF_019279795.1. Lineage (NCBI taxonomy): Eukaryota > Metazoa > Chordata > Ceratodontiformes > Protopteridae > Protopterus > Protopterus annectens. The sequence continues at coordinate 441,989,458 of NC_056725.1, read as the reverse complement.
AATGGTGTAGCAGGGACTTTATAAGCTCTAAGACCTCTAGGAGTTATATCAAGTTCTAAGTATGTGGTCAGGCTCTGAATATTAAAAAAACCCAGCAGTTTCTTTTCTCATAAGTTGCTCAAGTTTGTCACATATTTTTAAATTCGTGATTCACAGCATTGTCATACCTTCTGCCAATAGTTGAAAACAGATTAAATAACCTGTGGTTTCTTTCATCTTCCCATTTATCCCACACAGTGGACTGGTTTTCTGTTATTCTGCTATTACTATTACCAGCAAGTCTAGATTGTAGTTGTTCACGGTTAGGTTCAGGAGGGTGTGTAACATAATTGTCCAGCAAACGTTGAGAAGTATCCATGGTAGAATTTCTAAAAATCCTAGGCACATCCACATTGGGATCACTGGCCATAATCCTACAGCAGCAAAAACAACAGCAAAACAGCAAAAGAACAGCAGCAAATACAATGAAGAACAAAGACCAGGAACCCAGTGAATAAAATGTATTCCTCTCTGACGTCTCGGTATACACTGCCTTCTTGGAGTACACAGTTACTTCACATCACACACTGGTTTTATATACTCTACTAAATGAGCAATTAAACAATAAGGTCATCAACTGATACTATAAAACACTTTAAAAAAAGCATTTAAAGTAATACATGCCAATTAAAATCAAAATTTATACCCTTTGGAAACAAAGTACCAAACTTTAACATATACACTGCTTCTTTATAAAGAAGTTTATTCTTGCTGACGCCCTCCCCCCGAAAAAAAAAAAAACACACTCTATGTTTTCTAAAATTGTATCTTGTAAACCATGAACAGAACTACCATGTGCTTCCAAAAAATGTTGTGCCACTGAACTCTGTTCCTTTTTATTTAATATATCATGAACATGTTCTAATAGCCTTATTTTAAAACTCTTTTGGACTCACCCACATAAAACTTATTGCAAGGACATCTGAGGGCATAAATAATGTCTTCAATGTCCCTTCTATAATTCCCACAAACTTCAAATCTTCAACCATTTAAGACTCCAAAATAAGGCACAATAAATTTGCATGCTTTGCATTTACCACATCCTACAGTCCCTTTTATTCTTAATGACTATATAAGACCTCCTTGGGTTTGCAAAACCTAGATTTCACAAAAAGCTCTTAATATTCCTACCCACTCTATATGAAGCAACAAGTTTATTAGGCATCAATGAACTTCCAGCCTTTAAATTTGATAACAGTTGCCACTGTGTTTGTACTATCTCATAAAACCTATTACTAAATCCACTATATGTGGTTACAAAATACATTTCCCAACCAGATTCAATATTGTTATTTAATTTTTAACTCCCTTCCATTTTCTATTGTTGTTTCCCATGTATTCTTTATTGAATCTAGACCATGCCTTAGCAATTATATCTTCACCATACCCATGCTTTTTAAACATTTCTAAAGTATAACCTATTTCCCTTAAAAAATCTTGTTCATCACCTCATAGTCTATAAAGACGTATGCATTCACCTTAAGGTAAGGCATCAATCGTATGCCCAGGATGACACCTTGTTGCTTTCAAATAACATATATCCCCCTGAAATTTCCTATGTACTTTTGTGGTTAGTATACCATCTTCCTTAAGTAACAAATCTGCATTCAAAAAGGACACCTTCTTCCCTATTTCGATGCCATCAAATGTGAAATTAAATGTGTGTACTTGTAATTCATCCAAAAAGTCTGCACTTCCTGTTCCCCTCCTTCATATAAAAAAATTAAATCATCAATAAATCTAAAGTAACATTTAACATATTGACAAAAAATCTTTTCCTGTAAACATATTCAACTTCAAATAAGCCCATGGTTAAATTAGCATATAAGGGGGCAAAAGCCGCCCCATAGCTGTTCCAAATTTCTGATGATAAACCTGGCTATCAAATTCAAAATAATTATTCTTCAAACAAAAATGTACTAAATCTAAACTATATTCTGTAGTAGGTGACTCCCCCATGAAGAATCTAATTGCCTCAAGGCCATGGCAGTGTTTAATGTTATTATATAAACTTTTCACATCTAGACTTACTCAATACATCTTATTAGTCCATTGTACTGTCCATAACTTGCTTAAAAATCAAAAATATCTTTAACATAAGCAGGTAATAAAACAACCTTGGGTAGCAACAGGAAATGCAGCAATTGTCCCAAATTATAAGTAAAATAATTTCTACCTGAAACAATAGGGTGCCCCGGAGGGGCCTGTATATTTTTGTGAATTTTAGGTAAACAGTAGAATGTGGCAGTACTATGACTGTTCATAGTTAGCCTCTTCTGAGCATCATCAGCATTTAAATAACCTAAACTGACACTTTTGTTAAGTAAAGAAGAAGTACAGAGAAGGTCAGAAGGAGTGACATTGTGTCTTTGTGGACTTAGAGAAAGCATATGATAGGGTGCCTAGAGAGGAGTTGTGGTATTGCATGAGGAAGTTAGGAGTGGCAGAGAAATATGCAAGAGTGGTATAGGATATGTACAAGGGTAGTGTGACAGCAGTGAGGTCTGTGGTGGGATTGATGGATGCATTTAAGGTAGAGGCGGGATTACATCAGGGATCAGCTTTGAGTCCTTTCTTATTTGCAGTGGTGATGGACAGGTTGACAGACAAGTTCAGACAGGAGTTCCCATTGACTATGATGTTTGCAGATGATATTGTAATCTGTAGTGAGAGTAGGGAACAGGTTGAGGAGACCCTTGAGAGGTGGAAATATGCTCTCAAGAGGAGAGGAATGAAGGTCAGCAGGGCTAACACAGAATATATGTGTTTGAATGATTGGGAGGATTGGGGAATGGTGAGGATGCAGGGAGTAGAGTCTGCGAAGGTGGATGAGTTTAAATACTTGGGATCAAAAGTTCAGAATAATGACGAGTGTAGAGGAGAAGTGAAGAAGAGAGTACAGGCAGGGTGGAGAGGGTGGAGAAGAGTGTCAGGAGTGATATTTGATAAGACTAGTACCATTAATAGTGAAAGGGAAGGTCTACAAGAGGGTAGTGAGACCAGCTATGTTATATGAGTTGGTGACAGCGGCATTGACAAAAAGGCAGGAGTCAGAGCTTAACGTGGCAGAGTTAAAGATGTTAAGATTTGCACTGGGTGTGATGAGGCTGGACAGGATTAGGAATGTGTATATCAGACAGTCAGCCCAGGTTGGACAGTTTACAGACAAAGTCAGAGAGACAAGATTACATTGGTTTGGACATGTGCTGAGGAGGGATGCTGAGTATATTGAGAAAAGGATGGTAAGGATGAAGCTACCAGGTAGGAGGAAAAGAAGAAGGCCTCAGATAAGGTTTCTGGATGTGGTGAGAGAGGGCATGCATGTGGTTGGTGGGACAGAGCAAGATACAGAAATGGAAACAGATAATCTGCTCTGGTGACCCCAAACGAGAACAGCCAAAAGAAAAAGAAGGAGATGTAATGTCAGTCTTCACAGATTTGCCAATGATTTGCCAGACATAACACAACTCTATGAGTAAATGTCTACAAATATGAGGCCCGCATATGGTCAGTGTGCATAACACTGGACAGTTGAATGATATGAGCTCAGTATATCACATGCAGTTCAACACACACATCTGCAACAGTAGTTTACTATGCAACTACTCTGTATAGGTCTCTCACATTTCTGAGACAAACATGTATATCATAGTTGTATTCATAAGTAACATATGGATATCTATGACATCTCAGTAGTTGGCCTAGCAGTGTCACAGTCAGTATTGTTCAACACACACCCCAGTAGTAGTAATACGTGAGCCATCCTTTCCTGGGGTGACTCAGGGGTCTGAGCTGTGATCTATGTCACTGCAGACAGACCCAGACGCTATGGCCATAGGTTCTGATCAGCAATATATCATTACAAGAAATCTTGTTGAGACATGTTTGTTCAGTTTCATATTTCCCATTATTACATACCCCCTACTGCATTCCATTACATGCTTACTTGTTTGACATACCTTTTTTTTCCAAAGTATAGTTGTTTTGATTCCAATTTCTGTTGGTTTGTTTCTTTGTTTATTTGTCAGTCTGTCTGTCTCTCTTGCTCTCTTCAAGATGTAGGGTATATAACTGTTTTGTATAGGCAGCAGCTTGCCTTTTGTAGATAATGCTCATGAGCAGCTGATGACCTGTGCACCACTTTGTGTCCCACACTTGCTTATTCCATGCAGAACAGCTGTGTTGTTATTCCTATAGCCAATGGCATGGCAACACACTCCTATAATTGAGTATGTCATGTGGGCATTGTCCCTTTTTCTTGTCTGTGAGTAGGACTTTATGGAGGTGTGTGAACAACAGCATCACAGAGGGTAGTTGGAAATACCTCTTACAACAAAAACTGTGGAGACATCCCAACAAAATGAGAGAGAATGTTCCAGACATAGGAATAGAACGTAAGTATTGCTGTTATACAGTTGGATTAATGTTAGTTTAATAGGGTTTGTGTGGACATGGATTTTCTGCATGATTTTAAATCTGGCAGTGTTATGTGCTTGATATAACTTTCAGCTGTAGGCCTATCCGCAGAATGGCCAGAGTTTGGACTCTTATGCTTGGTGTGTTCCTCAGACATTTTTGTCTTTGGAAAATCAGTAGCATACTCTGGGGATTGCAGTCAGTAAATGGTAACATCCATTTCTGTTTCTGACTTCATAGCCCTCAGAAAAGATATGTTACAACAAACCCTGTTACATCAGCAACTTTCTCAGTTTATAACAGCAATATTTAAAATATGCCCCTGTTTTTAGGCCTCTGTCCCCCAAGAGTGCCAAGCTTTGTCCAGATGTCATGCAGTAAGAGGTTAATAGGTGTGGTATATCATTATTTAGGTGTGGTATATCATTATTTAGGTGTGGTATATCGTTATTTAGTGCCTTCATTCCTAATATCATCCCAGTGATGTATCTGAATGCCAGACATGTTATGTGGAAGAGGCCTTATATATGAGGACAAAGCCTGGACATTCTGTGGGACTCTGTACAGTTGAGAGGTCTGTGTATTTCTGGCAATTGCTGACAGACTGTCAGGATTGTGTAGCAGTGTGGTGTGTAAATGTTATTTGGCCTGTGTAGGGAAGGGGTTAGATGTAAGTGTTATGGCTCATTTTCTATCTGACTGTGCATGCTGCTCCAATTTGTGGTGGTTTATTGGCTGTATATGTTTGTAGGGGCAGACTGAGACATGTCCCATACCATGGTCTGGATTCATACTACACTGTGAATTGGGCCAGTATATGTAGGGGTAGTGTGTGAGTGGGAAACATGATGTTTTTGTTCACACAGTCCTTATACTCTACTGTTCATTTGGCTTACCGGTATGTCACTATGACTGTGGTGAAATTGGTTGTAGGTATGCACTCTCACATGGTGTCTTTTCTTCAGTGCTGTTACATCCCTGTAGTGCCTGATATATATGCAAATACATGTGTAATTCCCCAGAGCAGATTTGGGTTAGTGTTGTGTCAGTCTGAATGTACTTTGGACGATGCTTGGTGACATGCTTAACAGTTCAGTGTAGCTTCCCTAATGTGATGCTATGCCCAGGTATTTGTAGGATGTGCTGTTGCCTGGTCCCTATAAGGGTTGTGTATTTCTGACACATCAGTGGGAATGATGTGAGGATTTAAGTCACTAACTAACGAGAAGTAATTGAGTGTTGGACTTGTGCTATTTCAGTCAATATATGTTAGAACAGACAGAAGGATGTTACTGCAGCAACTGTGTCAACTTATCTACTCCAGTATTTCAGATATGTCCCTATTTTCATGGCTTTCTCCCCCAACTTTGTCAGGCTTGGTCCAAATTGATTGCACTAAGAGGTTCTGAGCATACCTCTCGACTGGCTGGATTGTTTCGAATGTCCATGTTTATTGCTCATATATCCGGTCTCTACCACAGATTCATTAATTGTATTTCTCTGGTAAATCACTGTGATGATCTGAGGATTTCTGTCAGTAAATGATGACATACATTTCAGTTTCAGACCTCATATCCTTCAGAGCATGTATGCTGAAACAAACCCTGTTACTCTAGCAACTTTCTACATTTATAAGAGCAATATTTAAAATAGATCCCTAGTTTTGGGCCATTGTCCCCCCATTTTGATAGCCTTTGGCCAGATTTCTTGCACTAAGAGGTTGAGAGGTATGGTTCTGAGGTATTATTCCACTACATGTTATGAGTATATATATATTCTAGGTTATAACACCGACAGCACACAACATCGACAACGACATCACCGACACCACATCATCGACAGCTCACAAACACGACACCACACACACTCAACACATCATCACAACAACCAATAAACAAAACAAATTCCCTGACCAAAAACCACACACACAACACAAGCACACCTAAATCCTAACAAACAAACACTAAACCTTACATACACAACTATCCACTACCCTAACCGAAACCCTAACCCTAAGGTCCGTCACTATCGCACACTAACCTAACCTGCTCCTGACCCTAACTCACTTAACCCCTAACCCAAACAAATTCACTACTGCACCCTTACCTAACCCGCCTAACCCTAACTCACTTAACCGCCCTAACCCAAAACATTCACTACTGCACCCTTACCTAACTCGGCCTAACCCTAACTCACTTAACCCGCCCCTAACCCAAAACATTCACTACTGCACCCTTACCTAACTTGCGCCCTAACCCTAACTCACTTAACCCGCCCCTAACCCAAAACATTCACTACTGCACCCTTACCTTACTCGCACCCTAACGTCCGTCACTACCGCATACTTACACATCCTTTCCCCATCTCGGTGTTCTCCACGTCGGTGTTTTCATCCGTCGATCTTCTCGTGTCGGTGATTTCGCTGTCGGTCTTCTCATCTGTCGACGTTGTAACCTAGACCCATATATATATATATATATATATATATATATATATATATATATGTATATTTCTATATATATTATCTATATATTTTTCTGTACACAGTGGATATAAAAAGTTTACACACCCCTGTTAAAATGCCAGGTGTATGTGATATAAAAAAATGAGACCACAATAAGTAATTTAAAAACTTTTCCCACCTTTAATGTGACCTATAACCTGTACAATTCAATTGAAAAACAAACAGATCTGTTAGGGGGAAAATATAAAAAAATAAAAAACGTACAATAAGCTGGTTGCATAAGTGTGCACACCCTTATACTAATACTTTGTTCAAACACCTTTTGATTTAATTACAACATTCAGTCTTCTTGGGTACACACCTGTCATCAATAAAAGAGACTCTGATTAACCCCAAATAAAGTTCAGCTGCACTAGTAGGATTTTCCTGACATTTACTCAGTTGCCTGCCTCAGCAAAAGCCATGGTTCGCAGAGAGCTGACAAAGCATCAAAGGGATCTCATTGTTGAAAGGTATCAGTCAGGAGAAGGGTACAAAAAAATTCCCACAGCATTGGATCTACTATGGAACACAGTGAAGACAGTCATCAAAAAGTGAAGAAAATAGGGGACAATAGCGATGTTGCAAAGAACTGGATAAACGTGCAAAACTGATGAACAGACAAGATGGAAACTGGTCAGGGAGGCTGCCAAGAGACCTACAGAAACACTGAAGGAGCTGCAGGAATTTCTGGCAAGTACTTCTTGTGTACTACATGTGACAATCTCCCGTATTCTCCATATGTCTGGGTTATGGGGCAGGGTTGCAAGATAGAAGCCTTTTCTTACACAGAAAAACATCCAGGCCAGGCAAAAATTTGCAAAACGATACATCAAGTCTCCCAAAAGCATGTGGGAAAATGTGTTATGATCTGATGAGACCAAAGTTGAACTTTTTGGCTACAATTCCAAAAGGTATGTTTGGCACAAAAACAAAACTTCGCATCAGCAAAAGAGCACCATCCCCACGGTGGAGCATGGTGGTGGCAGTATCATGCTTTGGGTTTGCTTTTCTTCAGCTGGAACTGGGGCTTTAGTCAAGGTGGAAGGAATTATGAACAGTTCCAAATACCAGTCACCTTTGGCCCAACACCTTCAGGCATCTGCTAGAAAGTCTGAAGATGAAGATACATTTCACCTTTCAACACAACAATGACCCCAAGCATACATCCAAATCAACAAAAGAATATCTTCACCAGAAGAAAATTAAAGTTTTGGAATGGCCCAGCCAGAGCCCAGACCTAAATCCAATAGAAAATCTGTGGGGTGACCTGAAGAGGGCTGTGCACAACAGATGCCTTTGCAATCTGGCAGATTTCGAACACTTCTGCAAGGAAGAGTGGGCAAATAATCCCAAGTCAAGATGTGCCATGCCGATAGACTCCTACCCAACAAAACTGAATGTTGTAATTAAATCAAAAGGTGCTTGAACAAAGTATTAGTTTAAGGGTGTGCACACTTATGTAACCAGCTTATTGTACATTTTTTATTTTTTATATTTGAATAGTTGTACATAGTTTATTAGTATACCCTTCATTCAGCTACTGGCAACATTTACTTACCTGTAAAACCTGTGAGGAAAACATCTGTTAACACTACCCAACTGTTTTTACATTTATTCCTAATTCCTTGTATGTAGATATGCACAAGTACCACTCCCTGTATTTGAACAATGCCTGGGTGTGCAAAATAAACAGCTAAGCTATTTATCATCACATTGAGCTACCGGGGAACTGCTGTTTCTTGTTTCATTGGTTTCTGCCTAATAGTCTCTTGGTTATACAGTCTAAGCTTGTAATCCTGTGATGCATGCATGACAGATAGTTATTGTACTGTACATTACTCATTTGGAGTACTACAATCTGGAAAGCAAAGGTTAACACAAGGCAATGCTGCATGGAACACACTGATGCTTTATATATTACTATTCATGGTTCAGAGCTTAATGCAGCATATATTTCACATTTAATTTATATCTCGTTTTACAGCTACATCTATAGTTTCTCCTAACAGTTTGTTCACAGATGAACTCAGTTAATGTATACTGTCAATGCCATATTTGCTGTGAAGAACCTGCATACATTCTATATATATCTACAACAACATACCAGAATAAACATACCAGTTTTTTGTAAGTGTCTTTATTGTACTTCAATATTCGTTAGTCAAACTTTTTTATTTATTCAAGTCACGCAGTAACAGTATACCTACTAGCAGTAAGCAATATACTCCTTCTTAGCTATTTTAACAATATACTGCAAAATAGATTTCTACTCACCAGTCTGTCAGTGCAGCCTCAGTAGTCTGTCACTGTGGGGTTCAACATTCACAGCCCTCTCTGCTGCAGCTGTAGGGGAGAAAAACACATATTATGCATATATGTCTATCATATTCTCAGGTTAGTATTTGCTACAAACTACTTGATAGTGATACTTACACACTACTGGAGCATTCCAGGGCCCGTCCATCTTGGATCCACTGGTCCAAAACCACCCCCATTCCTATGCTTTAGGTCAGCATAGTGGTGCCATACCTGCTCACCTGTCTGGGGGATGCCAGTAGCACTGGTGAAGTCACGTGTCAGATGGTCTCAGGCCTTCGCTGTGTATTGGAGGCCCTGATACTGGCCCTGAAGCAGTCTCTCCTCATATTTTTTTACTAGGAGTCCAGCCATGACTCTGGACTCCTGAATGCTCCAGAGTTGCACTCGAAAGCACACTCCCTCTCCTATGCCATCCATTGTATCTGCACAGATGGACCATAACAGATTATGGCTGTATTTCCTGCCTGCGCCATTTAAATATTGCGATATTCCCACCCTTTGCTGTCATTGGATCATTTTGAAAAGGTTAAGCTCTGCTAAGCAGTGCGCAAACATGCTAAGCTGGCTTTAACACTGTTTAATGAAGAAGTTGTTGAGCACTGTTTAACAGTGCACAAATATACTTAGCCAAGCTACCTGCTGCTTAGCATTCACATCATAGCAATGGTTACACCTGCTAAGCATAGCTGAGTATTGCTAATAATTGCTCACTTCTAATTTTTTAATTATATCACAATACTGACTTCATTTATTAAGTGTATATGATTTGCTTTATATGGCATCCCTCTATGTGCTTTCCTTACATTGGCAAGGGGTGTAACTATACTGTATGGGACACTTGTGTGTACATGGGTGGTTTCACATGTTATATGCACTCACACTTACATTTTACACCAGCTACACTACCCTTGTTGACAAAAAGCAGTTACTACATAATTTAAGTTTAAAAAAATAATTTTAACACTGCTTTTCCATGTAAAAACAACTTGCTTGTCTTGGTACTCAAACTGTGAATGCCTGCATGTAAAGCCGGGATTCTAACCGCTACAGTATCTCAGCTTGGAAAGTTAAGCTGTATGTTTGTATTTATCTCCTATGGGATGTTTTAGCTATGGTAAGCAGTCGGCCATAATGTGCACACCCACTTATCTATGCTTAAACATTCCTTAGCCTAGAAAAAGAAAATATTAAAATATTATTATTATATTATTATGTTATATAGTGAGTATTGTGGTGTTCTGACAAGTCATTGAGGACTGCAGTCAGGAAACAATGGCATACATTTGGCTTTCGGGCTTCTATCCTTCAGAGATTCATGCTAATTACATATCCTGTTTTCTATCAACTTTCTAAGTGTGTGAAGGCAGTATTTCAGAAGTATCCCTACTTTTAGTGTTTTGTCACCCCGTTATTTGTGCCTTTGTCCACATGGATTGCTCTCAGGGAATATTGGCATACATTTGCCTTTCAGATTTCTATCCTTTGGTAATTCATGCTAATGCATGACCTGTTTTCTACCAACTTTCTAAGTTTGTGAAGGCAATATGTAAGATGTGTCCCTTTTTAGGGCTTTATCCCCCATTATTTTCAGCTTTGTACACATTTCCTGCTTTAGCAAGTTGCGAGATATAGTATGGCACTTTTACAATTCAGGCGGTGTGTCACAGAGCCTGTCATATACCCCCTGCATTGCTTTCCTGCTGCCATATGTATTTCAGTGTTTGCAGACACTGAAATGATCATTTATTTCATTTCTGTGTCCACAGACACTGAAATACTGGCATAATATTAGAGAAATTCTCTAATATTCTCCCAGATCATGATTAGAAAGTGCCGTATAGCACGTTCTGAGTGCAGGGGACATGTTCAATGTCCATGCACTTCTTGAACACTCCCCCTGCACTCGTTCATCTCTGTGTAGCTTAAACAGCAGTGTGCCTTCATGAATATGCAAGGTGCGCTGCTGTGGCTACATGGACCTGAACCACTCTATGCAGGAATATCACTATTCCTGCATGGAGTTTATTGAATCCCAGGGACTGATTCTAAAAATATGTATCAAAAAGCAAAATAATCAATCAGAATTGACAAGTGACTTTAAAAAAATTATAAGACTATAATGTCAAAATATTAAAAACTAACATGTGCAAGTGTTATTTTGCCAAATAAAAGCCAAAATGTAATTTTGGGCTCTGGCTATATAACACAAAAACAGGTTAAATTACAGATTATATTTGTTGGTGGGCTGATCATGGAGAAAGAGAAATGCTAAACATATTTTGTTCTGGTCTGCTTCCAGAAAATGCAGAGGTGCTTGTGATTAGCTTCATCGATGAACTTTGGAATGGTCATACTCAAGAAACTATTTTTTTCAATCATCTCTTTATTTTTATTATTCTTAACAGCCTGCATACCCCTATGAAGTCTAGACTTTATACAGATTTTCTTTAGTGTCATAACCACTCAGAGCACTGTGCCACCATACTGTATAACTTACAGTCAATTTCTCAGTAAGACACTGGTTGCATCACAGTCCCTTTAGCAGAAATGCTAAGTAGGAGCTGATTGTAAGCCTGTGCTCACTGCATAAAACAATGATTTATTAGTGCCTGTAGAGTATGGTTTTAATTTCTCTAAGTATGTAATAGTAGTCTGAGCTGGCAGGTTGAGCAATTAAGTTGCAGGGATATGTTAGGTTATATTTTATATTCCATTATGTGCTTTTGATTGTTCAAAAGATTTATTAGCTAGGATTCTGAGAATCTACTTCACCTGATATCATTTCAAGTAATCAGCATGGCTAATGGTGAAGCCCATGCCAGACTTTCTCTTCAAATCTGCATTTCCAAAATGGTCTTCTCAAGAGACTGTCTTATGACAAGTCATTGCAGTGACTTTTGATTTTTGCATGTAAAGCAACTGTGTACAGAAAGCACAGAATCTGACTTACTTAGGTAATATTGCAATGACAATGCCATAAGTGATATAATTTCAGCAAATGTCGCATTCATAGATTGAAATCAAATACTGAATGGTGACCATGATATGTCAAAAAGCTGAAAAATACATAAAGTAAAATGACACATTTGAGAAAGTTTATAGCACATTTCCGTTTGTGATAACTTCTTGAAAACAGGAAGTGTGTACTTGTTGCTGGGAGGTAAAAGTTCCCAAGCCTCAAGTATAAATATGGCAGAAGTGCTTGAACAGTAAACAATATGTAGTTGAAAGTTTGTTAATCTTAGTAAATGGTTATTGACTGATGGAAGTGAGAGCAGATTTTGAAAGATCTGAGAAGATTTTCTTTACCTCTGGTCTTTTAACTAGAAAATGTGTTGCTTTCCAAGTCTTTTATCACAGAATATTCATTCAGTAGGTTTAGCTTCTCCGGAGATTCACAGATGGCTGCCATTCTGTAAACACTGCTGACCTGCAGCTCCTCAATAAACCTGAGAAAAATCTGTAACCTGAGTCGATACCAAGAGGTTTGAACATCAAATTAAAGTAAAAAAAGATGCATCTACACTTGATTAATCTATAACCAGGAAAAAAAAGTGGAAAAAAAAGTCTTTATCTATCAGGATTCCAAGTGATTAGCTAGATCTGAAGAGAGAAATAAACAAAGGACTGTCTGCATTCTTCATTTTACCTGTCAGCTTGGGGAAAGGAAAATGTCACAAGAAGGAAAAAGCTTGGAAACAACTACTACCAAAACAAAGCTGTCAGAATTACAGTCACCAGTAAAGGATGGCAATGTGAAAAAACAAAGAATTACTAGACAGCAGGAACAACAGAAACCAGAGACTAGATCTAAAACTGATCAGCCACTGAACATGGACGATATCAAACATGCTTTATTGCCTATACAAGAAGCTTTAAAGGACCTGACTACTCAAATACAAACTTTTGGAGTTTCATGTAATCAGTTGCTGCAGAGAATGGACAAAACAGAGGCTAGAATTTCAGAAACTGAGGACAAAATAGACTTGCTGGAGAAGAAAACAAAGGTACATGATGTGGAGTTACAAGCCATGCAAAGCAAACTTACTGATTTAGAAGCGAGGTCTAGGAGAAATAATATTATTATTAGAGGGATCCCTGAAAACATTCAGTATGCAGAGCTAATACCAACTATAACACAAATACTTGAAGTTTTGTTAAATGATGCTGATGGAGTGAAACAAATTGTTATCGAAAGGGCACACAGAGCACTGAGAGAGGTACAAGCTTCTAATATGCCTAGACCTGTATATGCTAAGATATTGAACTTTCAAGATGTTAGCAAAATACTTTTTACTGCAAAAATGAATGGTGGCTTTGTTATGTGGAAAAATAATAAAATATCTCTGGCTCAGGATTTACCACTGCAAGTAAGGCAAGCTAGGCAGTCTTTATCTGCATACTGTAAATTTCTGATTGACAAGCAAATTAAATTCCAGATAAAATATCCTAATGTGCTTACATTTATGGTGGATGGGATTAAATACTCTGTTTCTGCTAAAAATGAGGCAAAGGGAGTGTTTCTGAAGGTTTTTAAAGTTTTACCTGCATCAGAGGGCTGAAAGAAACTTCCGTTGAGACTGGCATGCTCCTGAGGTCAGATCCAGTATCTACTATACTTCGAGGCTTAGGTAATCCTTTGTTCCCTGCTTAAGTCGTTTAGGCCTCGGTAAAAGCAATAAAACTGTTTGTGATAATCCGAGGGTCTGCTGGCCGTTTTCCGAACTTTTATGACCTCTACAAACTTTTTCGTCGAGTGGTAAACAGGAAATCCCTTGAATGCAGCTGAGAGTGTGGATTTCGATGTAACACTTCCTGTGGTCCGGCTGCGAAAGCGGTCCCCCATCGCGAGTATTACTGATGGTTTCCTGATTTGAGAAGCTGAAAAGAACTGACATAATGTGTTAATGTTTTTTTTAACAAGTAAATAACATTAGAATATGTACGTAAAGCATATAATAACATCTGTTTTTCCTGTTTCTTTTTCCTTTTGCTTATAGTTTTGAACCAAATTATATTTTTACAATATCTGCAGTGGGTGCAAGGTATAGCACTATATATATGAATATAAATAGGTAAATACTGGCTATTGGGTGGTGTTAATCAGACAACTAATGTCAGTATAGTTAGGAACTAAAGCATGCAATTGCAACTTTGATAATTGGTAGTTGCAGGCACTGTGTATGGTACAGAATTATAATGTGGGATGCATTTATTTTTTTGCTGCCTTTTTTTTTTTGTTTTCTTTTTTTCTTTCTTTCTCTCTCTCAATAAAAGTGGTATATAAATAATGATTGTAACAAAAGAGGTATTTGGGGTAAGTATAAGTAGCTAGTTAATATATTAAATTTTTTTTTCTTTAAATGGTAATACTAACTTACAATACAGATTTGCTTAATTAATAGTTGGAACATAAGCTGTAGAGCAATATCAGTGTTTGTTAGGGAATGTTTAGTTTAGACTTTGTAGTAGCTAAGTTAGAATATATAGGTTGTAAGTTTAGGAAATGTTTTAAGTTTTATTACATGAAGCTTTTAAATATGTTTGTGTTTTTAACCTTGTTCATGTTTTTTCACATATCAGACCTATATAAGTCCTGGTCCAGGGGTAAAGTGGGTAGGCACTGGCTGGGGACGGGATCTAGGAAATGCTTCCAGATTATGTTTAGTATGCAGTTAAAACATATCCATTGGACAATTTCCCTTTTATACTATTATTGGATAATTAGACCTGTCAATGTGGGAATTAGACTCATGGAATGTTAAAGGGCTCCAGAACTTGAAGAAGAGGAAGCTGTTACTACACATACTGCTACAGGACAAAGCACTGTTTGCATTTTTGCAAGAAACACACTTGTTAAATGATCAGTGGGATGATATTAGGAAAAAGAACTGGATTAGAGCGGTAGTGGCATCAGAAGGTAAGACAAACAGTGCTTGAGTAGCTATTATTATTAAAACTCAATACAAAGACAAGATTTTAGACTCTAAAGTGGATCAAAATGGGCAATGGTGTTATGTTATTTTATCGGATAATGCGTTTGATAAACCTCTTTTACTTTTGAATATATATGCACCATGTAATGACCAACAAAGTTTCATAACATCATTATATCCAATCTTAACACAGTATGATGGTTATTATTTTATTGTGGGTGGGGATTGGAATACCTATCAAAATCCAAAGTTGGATAGGTCTTGTCCACAAAGAGCATTTAATAAGCAGGCCGGGATAGCATTAAATGACTTCAAGGAAGATTTTCAATGATATGACCCCTTTTGTTATGCACATAATATTAATAATGCAATTAAGTATACCTTCTATTCACCATGCCACAAAATGTGGTCTAGGATAGATTTTTTCTTGATATCCAAAGCATTAATTAATTTGGAACCAGTAGTGGTTATACATACTCAATATCTATCGGATCACTCAAAAATTTCGTTAAGGTTTTCTAAGGATTTAAAAGATATAAGAATGCATAGAGGTTACAATTGGTCACTTAATCCAAATCTGTTAAATAAAAAGGATATAATAGATGGAATTGTAAAATATCTGAAAGATTTAACAGATAGGATGAAGCTTCAGGAACATACTCCTGATATTGAATGGGCAGCAGTTAAATCTCAAATTAGAGGATTTCTTTTGCAAAAAGCCTCATATTATAAGAAAAGGCAAAACATTGATATTCAAAAACTAGAAACAAAAGTGAAGCTACTCGAGAAAGAACTGATTCAGAATTTTAATGCTCAAACAGAGAAGGAAATGTTGAAATGTCAAAGGGATCTCTTCTTGCTGCATAATAGTAGAGTAACACTTCAGGAGCATAGGTGTTTAGTGAAATATGCCAATAATGTTCAAATACCGTCAAAAGCATTGGCAAGGATTATAAATCAATCAAAAACAACTGTACATATTTCGGAAATACAATGCAATGACACAGTATATTCTAAAACTGAGGATATTATTGATATTTTCGAAAAAATCTATACCAAGGTTTATGAGGGTCAAATTGATAGGTCTATACATAAACAGAATAAAAGATTCTTGCAAAAAATTAATTTTCCAAAATTAGAAGAGAGTCTGCAAGGTGATCTGATTAAACCTATATCTTCAGAGGAAATAGTATATGTAATTCAACATATGAAAGTACATAAGTCACCAGGTCCTGATGGTTTGACAGTTGAATTTTATAAAGAGTTTGCTGATAGTTTTGGTAAAATATTGTCCCATGTATTTAACTACATAATCAGGAATAAAATTAGTGACCCCCACCTTAATGCGTCAAAAACAATCTTTATACATAAAGCTAATTCAGACCCCCAAAGCCCGGATAATTACAGGCCAATATCATTAATAAATGTGGATATGAAAATTCTAACTACCATTATAGCAGGTAGATTAAAAAAGATTATGATCCATTTAATTTCTAAGGAACAGGCTGGATTTATGGCAACTAGACAAACTAGTAATAACACACTTACACTACATAATATGATGATGTATGCTAAACAAAACAACTCTAATATTTATGCCCTTATAATAGATGCTCAGAAAGCATTTGATAGAGTGGATATAAACTTTTTGTTTGATGTGTTGCCTTATTTCAATATGCCACAGGAATTTATTCAGATACTACAAATATTATATAGTAATCCATATACTACGTTATATATTAATAAGAGTTATTCTAAAAGAATACAGATTAAAAATGGTACACGGCAGGGTTGCCCTTTGTCCCCCTTATTGTTTAACCTTTATTTAGAACCTCTATTTTTATATATTAAGCAAAATTTGTATCATAATGCATCAATACTTTATAGGAATAAATTAGTAATGTCGGCATTTGCTGATGATCTTATTATTTATTGTACAACCCCAATTTCTGATAGTGAAAAGATATTAAATGTTATAAACGAATTTTCAGAAGTCTCTAATTACAAAATTAATTTGGAGAAAACTAGTATTTTCCCGTTAAGAACCCCTAAACCTTTTTCATCAATGTCCCTGGTGGGGAAGATGTCATGTAAAGAAAATATCAAATATTTGGGTATTAGCTTCTCTACGGATAATAAGGACTTTTATAGTAATAATATTAAATGAGTATGGGAACTAATAGTAGCTGATTGTGGCAGATGGAGGAATTTAAAACTACCGGTATTGGCAAAAGTATCAATAGTGAAAATGAATATATTACCACGAATGTTGTATATCTTTAGGTCTGCTCAAGTATCAATTACAAAGACAGTTTTTAAACAAATTCATAAAGATCTAGCTAAATTTATTTGGGAGCCAAAGAAAACTAGAATATCGTATGAGAAATTAATGACCCCGAAGAGTAGAGGAGGACTTGAGTTACCAAATTTTGAAGTATACTATTTAATTGTGAATGCCAACAGGTGTTTAAGAATTGCTAATTACGAGGTAATTAGTACAAAGTGGATACCAACTTGGGTGGTCTTGAATTACAAGCATATTCTAGATCGGAACATAAATCCTAAAGCTTTACCCTTTTTGGATAAAAGTAGTTTGATAAAGTATGGGATTATGGACCACTTAAAACATATGTGTCATCTTTGCAAAATTTATTCCAATCAGTAGACTTGTTGCAATATATGATGGTTTTTCAGCCTTTCCATAGGAATCCCAATTTTAAACTAAATAATCAGTTGATTGATCTTAGTAAACTCCCATTAATAGTTAATTTGACTCTGATTGATGTTTTTAATAAATTTCATTTATCGGCTTCGCAAGTTAGGCAGGAATTGAATCTTCCTAAGAGTTATGTGGTTGTCATGAGACAAATCAGAGAACTTACTCTGAGTCATTTTGAAAACTTTAAACCGGTAGTCGGAATTGTGGATAAATGCTCTGAATTGTGGCAGGCTCTCCAACAGGAGGTCAAATTTATAACAACAACAAATAAATTAATTAAAGATTTAAAATTCCAGGATAAAATTCTGTTGTCAGGGTATTGGGTAAACAAAATGACAGTAGCAGATAATCAGGTATTAAAAGCAATTGATTTAACAATAAAATCGGTCTCTTTTCAAAAGTTGATGTATCGCATGTTGATGATTTGGAATAATGCTTATTATACTCGTCTGAGGTTACATAAATTTAATCCTAGGAATTCTCCAACTTGTCCATATTGCACAAATCAAATGGCGGATCTTCTTCATATGTTCTGGAGCTGCAAGTGTATATATAAGCTTTGGAACTCTCTTAGAACACAACTACAAAAGATGGGTTATCAAAGTTCAACGTTATCATGGGAATTTATGATTCTACATGTTCCTCCAAGAGAGCTCTCTAGGTCACAAACTATAATATGTATGAATATTTTTTGCTGATGAAGTTATATATAGCTACAAATTGGTTAGAACCAGACAAGACATCATGGGATAATTTCAAGCTTGTGGCTATAAAGCATATATTAGCACATAAATTACTCCTGAAGCAAAGTAACAAAAATATTAATAATCCGAAAATATGGGAAAAGGTTTTTAACATTATATTAGCATAATACTGTTATTAGGAATATACTAAAGTTTGGATGTATATGTGGAGGAAACAATGTTTTGAAAACATGTATGATATGTATGGACGCAAAGTACTTCTACAAATGTTTCGGCTTTGTTTTTCTTCCCTGGTGTCTTTTCTTTTTTTGGAATAATGACGATTTTTATATGGAAGCATTTCATGTAGATATTGTATATAGTTTTGATAGTAATAGTAGTGAATTATGTGTGTGATTTTATTGTATTTTGAAAATATATATCAATAAAAATTTATTATGGAAAAAAAAAAGGTTTAGCTTCTCCAAGATCCACCAGTGGTGGAGATAAGAACAACCTCTTTCTTTCTTAGGTAATACAAATATATGTATATATATTCATGAATGTAGATAGATTAGAACATTTTCTTTCTTGCAAAATCAGACTGTTGAATTTAGCACTTATTTCATGTAGGAACCAGACACAGGAAAGCATCTTCTGACTTAAGCGACTGGGTGAGTGTGCAGCATCTAATTTTATGGCATAGATACTTGCACTTTTGTTATTCTCATTTTTTCATTTTAAAGGGAAATCTTAGAGGACCTGTATAATCCATTTCTTTTTTCACTAAAAATGAAATGAAATGCTAAACAATAGATGTCTTCTATTTCACAATTTAATACAAAAAGGCTGTACAACAGCCCATGATCATAACTGTGGCTTCAATGAATGGCTTGCATGATTGTCAAAAACAATTAATTAAGACTCAGTGCACCCTTTTCTATAAGTATTGAGCTAGTGGCAGATCACTTTTAACCATATCATTTATAATGACTCCTACACAGCAGGGTCAATACATGAGTAGCTGGTTGGTAATGAGGACATTAATATAGAGCATGCTGGTTTGACTAGCATTGTGTGACTTTACTGCTAGTGCAGCAGTAAGGGCAGTCTGCTTGGCAATGCAGTGAGTAAGTAAGGACAAGGAAGATGTGAAGAATTGTTGCTACAGACTAAATTAGAGAGAAAAAGAAAGAGAAGCAAAAAAGAAAAAGATTAAGGCTGGTATTCATAATCTTTTGGGCAAATATGACTGGAATATTTCTGTTGCCTCGGAATGAGTGTAGCAAAGACAAGATTCATAGAGGCCATTTACACTAATGTGAAAGGCCTTGAAAATAATGCAATGCAATTGAGAAGTGTTGTAAAGCACAGTATGGTAATGAGATGGTTTTGCAATTCATAGTCCAACATCTGTGTGGTAAGCTGACCCATTATTAAAAACAATGCTTTGTCTTTGATATTGGAGTTGCAATCCATAAACTTTTCTCCAGAAACAGCTTCATTAGTATGCGCAAGCACTAAAATGATACAAAATAATTTTTTTTTGCCCAGAAATCACTTTGGCAGTCTGACCATGTATGCAGAAGCACTTCCCTGAAACACAAATGAATTAATTTCCCAAGCGACCCCTTCAGGGATATGTCCATGTTAGTATAAGCATCAAAATGAAACATTTCCCCAATTGACCCCTTCAGTAACATGTCTTCATATTCACAAGCATCAGAATGTAACATTTACCATAGCAACCTCCTTCAGTAATATCTCCATGTATGCACGACCTCAACTTAAGCATGTTATGATTTTGTGATGGGGGCATATTTACAACAACTCCTTCTCATGTACGTATTCATGCTGTAAGTCTGGGATTTGCATTTCCATGTAGTGCTGCTCTTCCTGGTCACTGCTATGAAAATGCAAAGAGCTGGACTATGAATACCACCCTTGTTGTACTAGTTTCTGCTGAAATAACTTTATTTCACAATGAACTGATCATTTGTATGTGAACAAGTATGAGTGACTGAACTGCGTGCAACTTCTGGTAGAAATAGAAAATTCTTCTTCTAAACATTATGAGACTGCCATGACTTCTCTACATGACGTAGGTCTAATGACAATGATCACACCTCAGTAAGACCTCAGTATGGCTGTGCTCCCTCCAGCTGCAATAAACACACACGCGCGTGCACACGCACACACACACACACACACACACACACACACACACACACACACACACACACACACACACACACACACACACACACATACACACAAACACACAGCTATCCAAGTACAAAACCATGAAGAGAATACCTGCTCCAGGAAGTGCTTGGTGATTCACATCACTACTACTCCTTGAGGACACACTCTACCTTCCATTGTGAACATAATCTCTATAATGACTTGTCACTTCATTCTGTAAATGCACAAATACATTTTGCAACATCAATGAGTGACTCTTGGGCTATCTAAGACACTGGTTTATATTCCCCCACACTTTTATGTTCTCCATAACATTTTCTGGCAAGATCTCTTGTGTTTCTCAATACTGTCTGTATCCCCTCTCCTCACCACCCCGCCTGATACTTTCATAAGGTATATACTAGGTTAATGACCACAAAGACCTTTATAAGCCAAGCCGTGTAATCCAATACATTTGTGTCCCTATGTATCATGGGCATTTATTAGAAGGGGGTATGTGAGATTGGAAGATTCTAGAAGTTATGTGTGGGGGGTTATATTAGTTTGGGCATTACTGTCTAGACACATGCAGGCCTGACCCAAGGTGAATTTCTGATTTCCAATTCACTGGTCAAGGTTGTGTTTGAATAAGATTATGGCTGGGCACTGCTTTACATGGAGGGGGAGCCTGTTCCAGATCATGGGGATCCTCTGGGACACATATGTCTCACTAACATCTCTTATTTATATCACAAGCAAAATTTAAATTCTTGGATCTAGTGGTTCTGTTGCTGTTCATTTTGTGGATGAGCAAAAAGTCCATCAGAGTTGGATCAGAGGATGCCTTGTACACCATGCATAGATCACCTCTCAGTAACCTGTAGCAGACAGAGCGTAAAGACAGGGTTTTAAGGCAGTCTATATAAGATAATATGTTTATACCTGGATTCTGCTGGTAAGGAACCTTTCTGGCCATTCCAACTGTTGTATATGGCTGGTCAGGTACTTGCCAAAGGAGGCATTATACTCAATGATGGGTTTGATAAGGGGTGAATAAATTAGCACTATGATATCCTTGGAATTGGATGTCATGCCCTTACTTACAAGTTAGGCAGCATATAATAGCTTTGTTTCTACCATGACCACATGTTGGTCAAAGGTCAGATTGCTGTCTACATATGCTCCCAAATACTTGATTACCAGGTCAACTCTTAGGGGTGTCTTATTAATGGAGTAATTAGCCTGGGTGGCCGTTTTCCCAAAAGGCACTATAATGCATTTCTTGGCATTGAATTTTAGTCCGTGATATCGACACCAGTCATTTGTCTGTGTTAGACCCTCTTGGAAGATGCTTGTGTCATGAGAGGGGAATGTATGATATCTCCCAATTTGCAGTCACCTGTGAAATTAGTCACCCAAAGGACCTTGACATTAGACATTACCTCAGAGAAGTAGATGCCAACTAGGAGCAGACTAAGCATGGTGCCTGAGGTACCCTGCTGGTAAACAGTTTCCTCCTGGAGGTGGTATCACCAATCATGAATTCATGGGTCCTGTCTGTGAGCCAGCTGGCAATCCATGTTATGTAGGAGCTTATACCCAGTTTAGTGAGTTTGTCAAGTATACCTATGTGGGATATTGTACTGAATCCCTTAGCCAGGTCCAGGTAGGTGGTATGCCCAATTTCTCTTCATCCATTGCCTTGGTGACCTTCTCATGGAAGTCCACCAGGTTTAATAGATATGACCTTCCCTTAACAAAGCCAAACTGGATTGGATCCAGTGTCTGAAGGTTGCCTATGTCTTTGTTGATCATTTCCATGATAATTTGTTCCATGGCTTTGCATTTTAGACTAGTCTGACTAATAGATCTATAGATTCTGGGGTTAGTTGATGATCCACTCCAATGAAGTGGGATAACCACTGCAGTCCTCCATTCTCATGCTACAAATCCTGTTTTCTGGCAATAGTTGAAAAGTGACTCAAGTGGTCCTGATAGGTCATATTTTAAGCTATTTAGGATGCATCCCAGATTTTGTTGGGGCCCACTGAGGCTGTGTTTTAGGGTCTTAATGAGCATCACCAGGACCTGCTCCCTGTTAATACTTTGGGAATTATGCTACTAGGTATTTCATGGGGGAGGCAGGGGAGTGGGGGTGAAGTTTGAACTGAAATTGTCAGCTAGCATATTCTCTATGTCACGCTGCTCAGTGAAGGTGGCACCACTGACCATCATTTCAGCACATTCATGTGTGCTGCCTTTGAGGTTTCAGACATAGCTGTAGAAGGCCTTATGGTTGTCTTTAACCTGTGGGGGAATCTTGACTTTGTAGTTGACCTTGTTGGACTTAATCTGTCTTCTTAGTTTCCAGTTTAGTCAAATTAGGGAGCTCTAATTATTATAGGAGTTGCACTTCCTGATTTTAGCCATGATTTTTTTCCTTTTGTTACATACTGCATTAAGGTTATGATTCCACCAGTGCAGTTTGTTTTTAGAGTTTGTTACGGGCTTACTTCAAGTAGGTACATCAGCTGCTATACAGCCATTTGCATGATTGTACAGGGTCTCTATGAACAATTCTGCATAGGTTGATGTGAACTCAGGGTTGGGAGGGGCATTGAATTTTGTCAAATTATCACTTAATAGGATGTAGTTTGCTTTGAATAGTTCCTAACTGTTACAGTGTTTGCTGGGGTTACTGACTTGATTTTTATTTTGAAGGCAATAGCTGTGTGATCCAACCTCACCAGTGAGGATGCAACACTGGAGAAGGTGCAACACTTTCCAATATTAGTGAATACAAGGTCAAGTATATCTGAACCTTTGGTGGGTGTCAGCACTATATGATCAAGGGTATTTATGTCAATATAATCCAGTAATTGTTGTGCCTGTGAGTATGAGGCAGTGTATGTTTTACAGCCTATAGGGAGGTAGTTAAACTCTTCCATGAATAGGGTATTTGCTTTAATGGAGTGTCTCCAGTAGGTCTGGGTATGAGTTATGGGTTACTAGGGACAGAGGGAGTGACCTACAACTTGCTAGGATATGGTATGGGACTTTGTCTATGGTGATTTGCATGTGGATAAATTCCAGGCCATCATTCTGTTTGACCAATGTAGCATTATGCTTGTTGCTAATAGCTATTGAGACTCCTCCACCTTTTATCCTTGTCTGTGCATCTGATGGAAAGCACTGAAATCACACACTGCTAGAGTACTTTCTTTGGATTTAAACCACGTCTCTGAAATGGCGCAGATATCTGCATTCTCCAGAGTGAGGAGAGCTTGTAAGGTGTGGAGTTTCTTATTTAGATTCCTAGCTTTGCGCTGTAACATATTTAGGTTTCTTTGGGTTTTATTTGCTATGTCAGTAAGTTTGTCAATTTGGCATTGCCTAAAAAAGGTTCTAAGGGGGTTGATAATGTTTTAACCAATATTGAGAAGTCTAGGTGAGACAGGTATAGGCTATCCTTTACAAAGAAGAGTGGTCTGTTAACCATGTTCTTCCATGATGACAAATATTGAATCCTCCTGGAAAGACACCAGAATCTAAGCCAGTTATTGAAATCAATCATCTCTTGTTCATTCAGTGGCATCATCCTGCACATATTCAGAATGTCTCTCTTCATATAGTCTGGAGACCTATATCTCTGATTGTTTACACCCACATGGACTATGATGGACTCATACTTGTACTTGTGGTGTAGTGACTTGAGTGTGTGTGTAACTTGGCGGATCCACTCTTCAAATAAGCAACTAACAGTTATCTTTTTCCTTGTTCAGTCTTGGGAGTGTGGCATCTGTGTGTCATATAATGGAGACCCCTTTGACAAGAGTCCTGGGTCAAGTGTTGGCTTGCCTTATAGGCTTTGATCTTGGAGTTCTACTGGGTGTAGGCATAGGTGCAGTGTTTGCTGTTGCTACTGATGAGTGCTTTACAGATTTCTGAGGATAGACATTGCTGTTAATAGGGCTAGAAATTATTTGAGGTTAGAGAAGACTGATTTTTAGTGCCTCAGTATCGGTTGACATATATGCGTGTGGTAGACACTATGTGTGGTGGATGTAGTGCGTGTGTTCTTGACAACCTTATTTGTATGTAAGATTTTTGTCCCCAGTGAAATTGCATGTGTGCATATCTTGCATACTGTATTTGTTTTTAATGGTTAAATTGATGCCTCTGAACATCAGACAATTGCTAGATTGTTTCAAGATGTCCATTTCCACCAAACTGGCTCGAGAGACATTTGGTCGGAAATTGCATATCCATGTTGTAAGGACCTTTATTCGGGTGGGCTACCATTGGCTGTGGATTGCTTTATAGACATGTCTCCTTGGGTGGTCACTGGGGTTTGACACTAGATTAGGTACGATTGTGCTAAGATTTGATAGTAGTGCTGTTTCATGTGCAACCTTGCTGCTCCAAACTTGTGCCTGTGCAATGGATTTGTTTTAGTCACACTAAATTATGTGTCAGTTCTAAGATAAGTTTTACAGATAAAATGTACTTTCTGGGCATTTGAGTCTATACAGGGCACTGCCAAGCACTTTATGTAATAACCCCAAGAAAGATTGCTTGTGACTGTAATGCTACTACAAAACAACTTAAATTACCTTGACAAGGTAATTTCAAGTATTAGGGACCTTTAGAATGGTTTAAAGGCAAATTCAACAAATAAAGCAAAAAGAGAGCAGTAACGCTCTAAACAGTTAACGGAAAAGCAAAACAATAAAATAAATCTCTTATCTGACAAGGACGGACAGGATGATTCAGAACCACCTCAGAGTGTGGCAAGGGTGCCACACAGATGAGAGCTCTGGGAAAATTAGCAAAAGACAAATTGTAGTAAGGAATGTTTACTCATCCACAATACTGGTTTACTGGGTAAGCATTTAGCATTATGGATATATGGAAAACAATGGGTGGGAAAGTACATGAATAGGTTACATAACAGACAACAGCAATGAAGGAGGGGAAAGAGGGACTTTGGAAGTCAGATTACTATAAGGGGGGGAGCCAGAGACATGTCTCAGTAGGGGTTGGGGCAGACTCAAAGAACAGGGTAAAACAGTAGCAAGGTAAACAGAAAGGCACTGAAATGCAGCCTTAAGTAAAGAACAGCCATTTACATGTAATTCTGCTTATGGAAATAAAAGTGCAGTATAATGTATAAACAATGCTGAAATTGTGTAACAAAACACAGTCTTGGCACAGTTGCAAATGATGCTACAAGACTAAGGTCCCAGAACAAACTTAAAATATGCAAACAGATATTTTTGGGGCTAAACAATGGGCAAAAAGCAGAGAAGAACAAACTGAAACCTTGACTTCTCCAGCTGTTCTTTTCTTAGATACACTATTTAACAAAACCTTTACAATATTTTTACTCTGATGCCTTCACAAACACCCATATTGCTGGATTCCTGACTAGCATGCTTTGTTGTGCTGTTTTTCTAAAAGGTCCTGAGGAAATATCACTGGTATTTCAAATTATCAATTGATTTTTGACTCAACTATGTTATAGGCTTCTTAGATATCCTTCTCTACTGGCTGGAATGGCACCCTACGGCAAGGTGAAATAGCTATATGTTATAACACTGCATTTTCAAATGGACATCAGAACTTTGCATACTTTTTTCAGTTTTGGAAATGCACAGAAATTGTTATACCTCACTTGACTTACAACTGCTACTAACCAATGAATGGTATACTTTACTTTTGTTGTTAATGTGATTAACTTACCCCTCCTTAACTGTTTTGTATGAACACATATCTTGTCTGGACACTAAATATAATTTGACATGTTAACATTATATATATATTATTGAGGTCTATACCTGTTTTACAGGTTGTATTCATCACATCACATATATTTTTACTGTTGTCATCCTTTCATTGTTACACTTTTGGCTTTCTCATCTTCAGATCAATATAAGGATACTGCTGAAAGAGTTTCAACTTTTTTTTGGTTAGAGACAGGTGTGGAATAATTATTTACTTTCTAGTCTACCCAAGCAAATATTATTGTTCACATAGCATATATGAAAGAGTCAGTATATCTACTATATACATGTCCTTGCCAGTATTATATTCACAATTAAGTCATTTTTATACAGTCTTAACAACATTCTTTCTAACAACAAACGAATAGGAAGACACAGAGACAGCTGATATACCCAGTTCAAAATGTTTACTGCGGTGCAAATCACGAATGCACAAGTGCATAGGTCAGGGGTAGTAGAGAAATCTACCTCTGGCATCAGAAATGATACTGATGGTTGTTTTTTCTGCCTCAGCGAGCAATACGACCTCAATTTTCCACTACCGGTGAAGGAGCAAACTTTTCAATGGCTGACGTAACACCTACGAGGGCGGAGTCGGAGCTGCAACAAAGGAAAGATGGAAGGAACTGTGAGTACACAGAATACAATAAAAAAGGCATCTTTGAATGCCAAGAAGGACTAGTGCTGAACTTATCCAGTATAACTTTGACGCCTTATGAACTGAGAGTTTTTGGTAAAGGGTTATCATTTATACCCTCTACTTGTCCTAATTTTATGGATGTCATTTTTGATGTTAAATTAGTTGCTAGGAATTTGGGGTTGAAAGTAATGTTTAATAATTCTGAAAGTGTTGCTAATGCAGAAAGTAACCTTTTTTCTAAGCCCAGCTTGTTCTTACCTAAAACTAATCCTCTTATTGCTGCATTTGAGAAGTTAAGTCATACAAGATGTGTATGCTTTGAATGAGGCTAATACTAATAAGCATGCTTGTTACAAGAAGACACAAAATCTTTCTAAAGATGAGTTCAATGCGCTGAAGGGGTTGGAGAACAATACTGATATCGTTATCAGGCCCGCGGATAAAGGCGGACCAATAGTTGTATTAGATAGGACCTGGTACATGTTTAAAATGCAGGCATTGCTAAATGATGAGTTATTTTATGAGAAATTAACTCGCATTCAAGTCAACACAATTATACATGATGTGCAGATTTTACTTAAATGTATCTTTAATATGAATCTTTTTGATAGTCATCTTTTGAAATATTTTTATATAAATAAACCTACTGTTCCTGTTATACAAGGTCTCCCGAAGGTACACAAAGATGGGTCTGATCCATCACTTAGACCTATTGTTTCCGGTAGAAATTGGTACAACTGAACATTTTCTTAGAAACTTGCATGAATATGTCTTTAATAGTTTGCACTGCAGTAAAAGTTTTGAACTGGATATATCAGCTGTCTCTGTGTCTTCCTATTCGTTTGTTGCCAAAATTTTTACTTTGGACACAGTAAGTGAGCCTTTCATAGTGGTAGTAGTTTTTGTAACATTCTTTCTAATATTGGCTGTGCCTTATACAAATAAATTTTTACCCATAGAAATGTCCAATTAATGTGGTCAGCGAACGTTTAACATATGTATACTATGCCAAGCAGATATTTATCTATCTGACCATATCTCATCTGGCCTTCTATAAAAGCTCTTGAACGTTATCCAGCTGTTCTTGTAGAATCAGTGCACTAATACCATATATCTATATCTACCTATATATATATATATATATATATATATATATATATATATATATATATATATATATATCTAGAGCTATATATATATATATATATATATATATATATATATATATATATATAGAGAGAGAGAGAGAGAGATAGTAGATGTATATATATGTATGTATATATATATATATATATATATATATATATATATATATATATATATTAGATATAGATATACATATGCAACTTGATTGGCATAGTCACTCCAAAAGATGTCCTTTAGTTAAAAAATGTTTAACAATTTTAAAATTCTTTTACTTTTGCTTACTCCAATACAATACTGTACCAGATACCATTCCATTCATTCCTTAATGACAGACTCATACAGATTCATTTGGAATAACCTTTGAAATTTAAGGCAGTTTTCCCAAAAAATCGTATAGGTGCTTATTTGTCTGCTAGTTGATACATATTTGTTATGGATTTTACTTTATCATTGCCTTCCTATGTTGAAACATGTCCTACAAACCAAAGTTCAGTAACTCTGACTTTAGTCTTTTCTTTGTCACACGCTGTTATTTCCCTTCAGCTCTTTAAGTAATTCAGCTACACAGTATATTCTTTTCTTGTCTAAACATACACTAGTCATACCTCTCAACCTCTTAGAGCAAGAAATCTGGACAAATCCATTAATAAAAGAGGGACAAAGGCCCAAAAATGGGACAATTTGTAATATTGCTCTTACAGACTTAGAAAGTTAATAGAATAACAGGCTTTGCATTAGCATGAATTTTCTGAAGGGTATGAAATCTGAAACTCAAATGTCTATCATTATTTTCTAATGTCAGTCATTAATGATTTGCTACTAATTTGACAGAAAACCACAATTTTATGAAAAACAGACCAAAAACATGAGGCAAAAATCTGGACAGTCAGCGAAAATATGTACAGTTGAGAGGTATAATCAGTAGTATAAACCAAAGACATTAACAACATAAACATCATTGTTACCTGTGTAAAAGTTAAAAAAAAAAACATTTCAGGTGGTGATTAAACACAGAATGGAAGTCTAACAATGTTGGAATTATCAACAGGTGAATATATAATATGCAGCCTAAAACTTTTCTTTTTAAGCCTTATTTGCAGAAATCTGATTAAAAGCTCTTTTGTTTGTATAAAGTGAGAAGTGCTCTCTATTATATCTAAGTCCTGTGGATGTATACAAATATGAATCATGCATGGCTTCACTACAGTAACTCTGCTTTTCATCCATTCAGTTGGCATATTGTTCTTAAATCTTGCTCACTTTTTGTATGTGATATAATTCTTCATTCTAGACTGTAGAGACTCGAACTTTTTTGAATATGCATTATAAAAATCATTGCAACATCTATTCAAATACACTATAATATCTGGCCAAATATCATAAAGTCCTGGTAGTCCTGGTAAACAACTCAAGCGGTTTGATAAGAGTTTTATTTGAATCATAAGAGTGAACATTTTCTGATTCACACTTTAACTTAGCATTCTTGCTGTGAATCCTTTCCACTGTGTCAATTCATTGTCAAAGATGGACATTTCTGACATTTATGATATAGGTATTAATTCTGCATAAAACTGATGATAAAAGCAATAGTTTTAAATAGAAATGGGACAACAGAAAGATCAACCACAAAAAGTTCAGAAAAGAAGAATGTAAAAGCTGAATATGTTTATTATAAAAGGAAAGGGAACACATACAACTGGGTAATAAATAATAATGATGCTGTTAACCATTTAAAGACTACAGTAATGACATCTGGAACTGTTAAATGACTCCAAACAAACATAGGCCTTATTATATTAAAAATGGGAAATAACTTCCAGTACCTCAGTTCGAGAAATTTCTAGCCTTATCAGTGGATCAAAATCAGGTTAACAAGCAACCAATAATGCCTGACAGTATGTGTGTTAATGTGTAATTAATGCCCACCCAGGGGTGTTAAGAGGCCCGATGCCACAGGCGGAGGGCTTCTACACCCCTTGAAGGGCATTAATTAACATTAGCACACACTCTGGAGGGCATTGTTGCCCTTAGAAAATGGACTCTCTGTAAAATTGTTGTGTTTTACTTATTTATGTATTTTTTTAAGTTCTATTTTATTTTTTTAATATATTTTTGATGTAAAATAGTTCCTCCGCCTAATGTTTCATGCTTGCTGTAGTATATGTTAATGATGTTGGAGAAAGCATTTTACATCCAAAATATATTAAAAAAATAAAACAGTACTTAAAAAAATACACAAGTCAGTAAAACACAACAATTTTACAGAGAGCCCATTCTCTAAGGGCTGGCAGAGATCTTTCTCTCTTCACTCTCTCTCACACATGCTACTATTGGATCGTTGGTTCACTTTCGCACTTTACTCACTCACTCTCTCACACGCACACACACACACACACACACACACACACACACACACACACACACACACACACACACACACACACACACACACACACACAGATACACAGTCTCTCTGCTTTCATGCATGCATTCATTACACATGCAGACAGAAACACACACACACACAATCAATCACTCTCTCTTATTCTCATACACACAGTCTCTCACACACATGCTCATACCTCCCAACTGTACCGAATTACTCATTTTTTACCGAGTTTCGGGGTCCAAATGATGGGGTGCCAAGATTCCCGAGTGGCACCCCTTCATTTCTGATTTTTTTCCAACTTTCTTTTAAATTTTTTTCCCCACACTTTTGAGTTGATGTCATCACGTGTGCAATGACATCAGCTCTGTCAGCCTGTCAGAACTGAGCTCAAGGGCTCACGTCCACACATTTCTGGCTCTTTGACTGGATCTATTTGAATGGATCTATCTGCATGGGAAACGTATCTATGTGCAAGGAAACAACTGCCGCAACTCGAGAATGGAAAGGAAACAACTGCTACAAGAATGGAGTTCGGTTACTGCTGTGAGAATGGAGTATGGAGTTTATTTTCTGCACGGAGATCAGTCTTCACTTTTAAAGGTGCTTTCCTTGGTCAAATATATCTATAAAGTTAGCTGATGTTCATTTAGGGCAAGCGATGAAGGCAGAGATATAAGATAAGTTGTTTATAAGTATTGCACCTTGAAATGTTACTCATGCTGTATCAGGATGTAAATCCTTTATTTTA
The DNA here is from genome assembly GCF_019279795.1 of Protopterus annectens. Lineage (NCBI taxonomy): Eukaryota > Metazoa > Chordata > Ceratodontiformes > Protopteridae > Protopterus > Protopterus annectens. The sequence goes on along the minus strand of NC_056725.1, from coordinate 441,957,950 downwards.
ATTGCAATGTTTCAAAAATATATGGGCTCAGTATTGCAGACATCATAAATGTATTCCTGACACAGTAATGGTGTGATCCTTTAGAGCTTTTTGTGGTATTAATTTGCATGGAGTATCGCTTCACAAAAACATTTGAATGCAAAAATATGGCAAGGGAGCAGCAATCAAGTAAAGACAAACTGTTCGGTAAAGTGCATTAAGCGCTTTTTCTTTAATAAATGTAAACTTCCTCAGCTTCTGAGGAAGTTTACATTTATTAAACGAAAAGCGCTTTATGCACTTTACCAAACAGTTTGTCTGTACTTGGTTGCTGCTCCTCCAGTGTCATATTTTTGAGTTCATGGAGTATCGCTTGTTACCAGTTATAAATATCGACTGGCTTTCTGACAAAGCATGCACTGAGAGACACGAAGTTCAACTAAATGGTGTAGCAAGTTCTTCCCGTCAGCTCAGACATTTGTTCTCTTATGATACAGCAGGCAGGTATCTTTTCTTCTGATTTATTGACAGATTCAGACTTTTCAGTGACACAACACTAAAAGGATTATTTCAAGAATCAAGACCGTTTATCTTTGTTACACCAACCCCAAGCTATTTAAAGTCTGACATACACTTTATTAGAGTTCAAACTGCTTTACCGGTTGCTAATGTTTTCTGTTTTTTTTTTATTCCTTAAAAAATGTTGCTCTTAAATCTTTAAAGTTGTGTAGTTCAGTATCAGTTTGAAAAATATTCTTACTAGGATAACTTCAAGCAAGCTAAAGTTTCAGGACGTAATGTGGTTTTATTCTGTCGTGTCCCTAAAATTCTCTAAAGGCACTGACTCCTTTTTGAAGAGAAATTAAAGGCTGTAAATCATAATGTCTTTAACCATTTATTACCATTATTCAGAGATATACCAGAATTTCCCACTGAAGATGACAGAACAGATTTTTGTGTTAAGGCTCTGAGACATTAATGAACTGCTTTCCATAGTCCAAGGTGCAGGGTTTGATTCTTACCACCTTTCTCTATCTACAATGCTCCTGTGTCAGCCATGAAAACAAACACTTGTGTCCAGTGGTTTTACCAAGTTAGTAAAATTAATAAAAAAGTTTGATAATTTAGTGCAATTAATATTACTGCTAAATATTTGAAAAAAAAAACAGAAATATTAGAAATGTATTGAAATCATGATGAAATAACATACTGGGTAAATATCATTCTTCCCTTAGAGTTATTTGAAACGTGCTTATATATTGTGCCTTCTTACTGAAAGTCTCCATCCCCTTTACATTTGATATATATTAATTTCTTATGTAGCAATAATAAAGGTATGTATAATTTTGGTGGAGTGGCAGAAAGTGTAGGATGGCTTTTCTCCTTGCAAAAAATAGCTGTTTCAAGCTGGTAGATTTTCAGATTTGCGGGTGAGGCAGTGCAAAATGAGTGATCAGGATTCACTTTTCAATACTAGAAGCAATTTTTACACTGAGCATCACTTAGGCTGAACATGACCATTGACACCCACCTAAGGAGACACCATTGGAAATGAAAACTTTCCATGGGCCCTTAATCCATCTTTCTCACTGCTTTACTGGCAGGCCTCACTTCAGCTTTGGTTCACTTCTAGGCATTACTCAACATTACAAATAAATCCTTTTCTACTGTATATTCTATAATTGTTCTGCTGATCATGAATTTAAAATGGCACCATGGTATCCTTGAATTAATTTGCAGACCAGAACCAGTGTGTGTGTGTGTGTGTGATATTTTTGTTCTGTTCCTCATTAACAAAAATCACTGAAGGATTAAATTCACTAAATACTGACAGGCATTTAAATTTCAGACTTCATATTCTGCAGAAAAGAAATGGTAACACAAAACCTTTTATTCTAGCAATTTTCTAAGTTTATAAGATCAGTATTTGAAATTTGTCCCAATTTTGGGGCTGTATTCTTCCATTATTGGCTTTTCCAGGTTTTTTGTGCTAAGAGGTTGAGAGCTATGGTGAGAAGTGAGAACTGAATTCACTAAATGATAGCCATTTAAGTTTCAGTCTTCCTGTTTTTCAAGAAACTGCTGATTTGGCTTAGTGGTGTGTTGCTCTGACTATAGTGCACAGGGGGCTGGGTTTACATCTTGGCAGTGAAATGCATGGTGGTAACACAATAGTTTATTGAAACAACTTTCCAAATTTGTACAAGCAAGGTTTAAAATGTGTCCCTGGTTTTTGACCTTTTGTCCCCCGCCCAAAAAAAAAAAAACTGAAATTGAAAATAAGTGTGAGAAGCTGTGCAATATGCCTATGGCATACACTACTGTCATTCTATGTATGTGTGTAAAAAAAAAAAAAAAAAAAATATATATATATATATATATATATATATATACATAATGTGTGTGTGTGTGTGTGTAAGTAGACTTTTATCATGGAAATGTTATGACTAGGGTAGTTTTGTCATTATTGGTTCATGCATTTTGTCAGTTTTGTCATTATTGGTTCATGCATTTTGTTTCATTGCCTGCTGGAAAAATGTTCAAACAATAAATGTAAAATGCACTCTAACTTAAGTCTAACAAGTGTGCTGTATTATACAAGGAATATAATTTAATAAAGTTAGGAAGGTATATCAAAGAACGCATGTATATTTCTTGTTTTGTGTGCAAGGGGCCTATGATTTGAAAATGGCCCAAAGGTAATCTTTACCCACCACTGGCCAGATGCATTTTCTTTGGATGTGGTGCGGGTTTCATTGCTGTTTCAATGAATGAGAGTTTCAAGGGCAGAGAAGTTTTAATGCTAAGTCTATTTTCATTGTGAGACAGTATTGCTTTGTTTAGCAGCTATCTAGACTATTAGTGTTTGTGCATTGTGCTATAAAATGTAAAAATAAAATCCAAATAATCATTGTAGAAGTAAAGTAGCATGCACACATTAGTGTTTATAGTAAATGGGGTGAAATAGCCAGGTAATGGGACATTGGAATGGCTGCAGGGGGTCTCTGATGCCATATTTTGGTTCTGTTCTTCAGTTTGTGTTTGAAAGTTGGTATCCCATAATTCTAATGGAGTGGGCGGGGTTATGCAATTATGTATGCAAATTTATGTTAATCAGCATGCAGATTTGTACCTATTTTTCATGGGCCTTGTCCAGATTTTTGATGTTTCCAGGTTGAGAGGTATGCACATGCTTTATTTTATTTTTTTTTATTTGTTTTATTTTACACTCGCTAAACAGCAAAAGCGCTGCTTAATAAGTGTAAAATAACAGCTCGCTCATTCTCACTTTCACTGACATGCATGCATACACACACACACACACACACACACACACACACACACACACACACACACACACACACACATTTTTTCCTCAATTCCTTTTTTGACATTTTACACTCGCTAAAAAGCAGAAGCGCTACTTAGTGAGTGTAAAATAATGGCAACCATTTTGGTTTGCTCAGTCTGCGCTCCACGGCAGCTTGATAAGCTACCTTGAAGTGGTGGACTCATTTTTCACCAGGCATTACTTGTACATTAATACCCTGCTGGAGAATGTTCATTCACCAATCAGGGTACTGATGTACAGTAAGCCCATTTTCTAAATGTAAATAAAATTTAAAAAGTAACAGTTGCAGCTCTGCACCATCACAACGGTAGATCTAAGGGCACTTTGTTATTAGCATCAGGGATAGTCAGCAGAAATTGAACTAATGTATTTCTATATATTTTAATGTATGTGCAAGAGGAAAAGACAGAGTTTCCAACTTTCTAATAAGTGTAGTAACAATCACATTCATGTTTTGTTTCACAGCTGAGACCTGGGTTAGTAAAGACAATGACATATTAAATTAAGGCATGCAGTAATAGTAATTGGAACCTACAGTATGAAAATTGTTATGTGTGAGAAGTCACTAAGCACTTAAAATATGAAAAGTTAAACATCGGACAAAAAGGGCAACTATCTGTGAAGCTAAACACACATGAGATTAAGTATCATATTTGTTTAGTTATTAAAGAAAACAATATGGTTAGTTATTTACTACGTACTATATGTGAGAAAAAAGATGTTTGTCCACTTTGGTGAGTAGGAAGAATCCAGTAGGAAATGTTACAGATTTGTAGGATCACATCATGACTAAGCCCCTTATTGCTGACTGGGTGCCATTCTGAAGGCAAAGTATAAATAATTTAAACAATTTAGCCATTTACATCTCTCATCCTCTGAATTAGAGCACACCCACAAAACCACAAGTCAGTCTTTTATCAGCATGCAGAATTTGGCATATATTATGATTACCTTGTACTGGTGACATTGCGTTAACATTTATTTAACATTTATATTATAATGAGTCAGGGCTGGTAACTCGGCATGTAAAAATCAACTACCAATCATTAGTGGACCGGAGTTCTGCTGTGGCGACCCCTAACCGGGAAAAGCCAAAAGACACAAACAAACAAAATTATAATGAGCACAGAGCATTCTGTTGAATATCTAGCCTATTGTCATCTATTTGTACAGTCATACACTGTTGAATGAACTGTAAGCCGAGAGCTAAATGTATTGATTCATGTAACAGTGACTGTTGCACCCTTCATAGAATTTCCCTTGCAGTCATGGCTGTGAAGTCATGAAGAAAGTATGTGTAAGTTAGAGGGTGTGAGGGCAGATCTCCATGTTTTGGGGGGTTGCAAAGCAGCCCATGGAAAACCTGTGCTTCATTTGAGTTACAAATAGAGTCATCATGAATATATATAAATCCATACAATAAAAGGCAATCAAATTCAATAGAAACACCAGTCAGAAAAGGATGCTGTACATATTCCTTTAATAAGTTTTTTTTATTGGTGTTTCTTGTTGTGATTCTGTGTAGCTGATATGCTGGTATTAACAGATTGCGCAATGATATAGCAGCATGTTGATTACTGATAACATATTCATTATTATACATTGTTTCTGACTATCTAAGCTAAACATTTATACATGTTTCCTTATAAATAGTTGCCAGTAAATGTGATATTCTAACAAAGATTACTCAGGCCTTGAGTAGTGTATAAGTACTCTACACATATCCTGCTAGCATATTCACACACAACAAAGATGTTATATGGGGACACTGAACATTCAGGTTCATACCTCCCTTAGGCTATATAAGACTATTGTGACCAGTGTGATCAGTCTAAAGCAGGACTGACCAAGTCTCTTTACATAATTCTACATGTCCCAATACATTGTATTTGACTACAAACCTTTCTTGTTCTTCTCCTTAATGGTAAGATTAACAGGTGAGAAATCCTTATGCTCAAATAGGGCTTTACACTAGGCTAAGCCTAAGAGCCCCCCAGCACTCATACCCTACCAGTATGTTTTAGTAAAAGCAGTAAATTACCCATGCTTATTTTTCCCCATTATACCTTACAAAGTATAATGACAAATTAACAAGCCATTATGTTGATAAAAGTTCAATCTTGGTACATTTTTCAAATTAAAATTGCATTGTTGACTAATGAGATTAACCCTGCACCTAAGTTTAACAACTCAGTTCAAACAAATTCAGTTTGGCAGTTAACATTAGGTAATAACACCATAGATAAATATACTATAAAGCCAGCACACTTAGATGTCACAGACATTGTTAACCACATTAGTCATGGGTGCTTCAATCATTAAAAGGCATACATCATGAAACAAGTGTCTGCAAAATAATATAAGGAAGACAAATGTAATGCAAATATAACTGGTGCAAAAGCAGTATAAACAGCTGTGTTAAATATACAATGTCCTAATATACTAATGGAAATTGAAGAAATACACCTTAACTATTTCAGCATTCAGCATATTGAATTTTGCATAACAAACAAAAAATTCAAAAAGCTGTATCCATTCTTATAGTGACCCCATGGTTTGATGATTTAATAAGCTAGATATCTTGACATCTCAAAACTACAAAAGTTTACAAAATTGCCCAAGAGTCAGCAGGAAAATCCTGAAGTACATTTATATACTGGCACTGTTTGTCTGCTCCACTGAGTAACGTCTTCATTTTAGTTTTGCAGTGCCTGTACCAGCATATGCCAACATAAAACATATTTCCCAGAATTATGCTTACAGAGAGTAAACTATCTCATCAAGCTGCATTCACCAGGCTATCTGCACTGAATCAATCATAAGACTCTTTTCTGGTCAACGAAATGCAACTGATCTTTAAAAAGGTGCTACAACTTAGCACATGTTTAGACTCATCTTAATTTTAAAGTTTTAGTCATGAACTTACAAATATTCAAACCATAGTAAACTGAAAGAAATATCAGTATTATTAATAGACATAATTCTATGATCATTTACTCAAAACAGTGGCAACCTTAGCCATCGTATACATACCAAGCATTTAACTACTGTTTTGAAAATAGGAAAAAAAAGCATTATCCAAGCAAAAAACATTGGAGTCAGCATCATAATCATTAAAAGACTCATAATGAAACGTATAAAGTCATATAACAAAACAAAGTCAAATTCCATTCAAATATAACTTTTGTAAAACATTATAAAAAGTTATGTGAAACAATTGCTCACCATATTGACATAATAACAATATGTGAGAAACTGTATTGACAGTTTGAGACAATGGCATAGGTTCATAGATTAGTACTAGGCTAACTGCCCTTGAGGCAAACACCTTAACCATTAGGCCACCCCCCCAACCCCCCCCAACCCCCAACCCCCCAACCCCTATATAATTTATATAATTTGCCAATGTTCAAGAAGAGGAATGCAGTCATACAGCAGCAGTGTTGGTCATTCTCTTAGGAAGTTACATAGTTTGAAAATTCAGGTCTGCATGAGTTTATGCAATTATCCAAAGATCACAGGGCATGAGCATTTTCTGGCCTATGTATATCCTTGCAGTGTTAGGCAAGTCTTTTGAGAAATGTCTCCATTTTAATTTTGCAGTGGCAATGCTAGAATGCACTAACATATTTCACAGCATTACTATTCAAGGTTAAAAATTCATTACAATCTTCCAGATTCCAGACCAATATTATCATAATTCATCACGGTTCCTATATAAATAGCCTTATGAAATTAAATCTAAACTTAATATTATTTTGTCACTGGTTTAATATTTATTATATTTATTATATCTATTATATATATATAAATATATATACATACATCTTTTAAATTCACATTTTTAATTACATATTATATTTAGTTTTTCTGGACATTCACTGGTACTTATTTATTTATTTATTTATTTATTTATTTATTTATTTATTATTGCTGCTAATTTTTCTAGTTGTTACCTATTTTTGACTGCTGCTATTTCTTATTGCTGCTATTTTTTCTTTCACTGCTGCTATCTTTTATCGCTGCTAGGCTTTATTGCTTATTTTCTTATAGTTATTAACTTTCATGTGATTGCTGTTTTTAATCCATGCACATTATATTGTTACTAATTGGCCTATATATGTAAACATCAAAAAAGCTGGATATATTGCATATTGCATTTTTGCTGGTTTTCATTAACAATGGAAAGTTCGTTATATCTGAATAATTATAGATAGACTCATAGTTGTTTAATATATCTTTTAACATATTTTCATCACATTTGTTTACTATCTGATGAAATAATTACAATGAAACATATTGAATGATATTTATGATATAATAACTACATTCATTTCATTTTATTTTTGTTTTTTGTTTTTCGTTTCACATATGGCTACTTTTGGCTGTACTGCTTTAAATGAATGAGCATTATAAATAGTATAATTGATTGATTATTGTTTTAATTGGATGAATCAAAGGTTTTAGCAATTAACGTTTTTGTATATATAGAGAATGCCTTTACTGTGATGTTATATTCATCTGAAGAAGCGTGCAGTCTGTGGGCCCGCGAAAGCGCTCATTTCTGGTTAATAAAGGTTCGTTTCTACTTATCGTGGTGTTAACCTGCTCTTTTTATTATACTACTTGTTGGATTCTGGCTGCTGGTTAACTTTGAGAGAGAGGTTGGTTATTTCTTCACAATCTTCCAGATATTGAGATCCAGTTGCTTTTTTAAAACGTTCCCATTCTTTAACACATGTGAAGTCCCACATTGAGCAATGTTTTACAATTATTGAAAGACTGGTAGACATTAAACTATTCTATTAGTATCAGTAGAAATGCTTCTGTAACCATTCTCTGGAATAGTAGTAGTATTACCCATCTGACAGAAGCCCATTACAGACGTGTTATTTACAAATATAATACAATTAAATTAAGCAAACCCTTAGAATCTATAACAGTCATAGAGACTTGTATTTTTTTTCTGGCTAATGAAAGTCAGCTTGAAGACACATATTGTTATGGTTTTCTTTTCCTCTTTCCATTCCACCTAAAAAAAAAAAATTCTCTCAGGTTCACCTCAGCATGCTGCTTAGCACCTCCAGCATTTATTTGAATCTGCAATGGCAACTATTGTAACCTTGCTAAAGCCAGACTCGCATTCATAATACCCAAATTACCATTCAGATAAATATCTTCAGGACAGCCGTGGAGATCAATTTATACTTAAGTCGTTGCCCCTTACTCTCATTTATCACATTTGAAAATTGTTGACTTTGGTAGAAAGTGGTAGCCAAACATCATGGTAAAGAATATATAGGGCATCTGTCAGCAGTACACCTCTAAACTGGCTGCCAAAATGTCCATAATACCTGATCTTTCAGGAACCATGAAACAAACTGAATGAATGTCATCTGCAGTTTACCAAATTTCCTTTAAGGAAGCCTGAACAGCATCCCAAAGGTATTCTTAAACCAAGAACTAATTTTGCAAAAAGACAGTCTGCAAGTCAATCTTGGATTTCATGGAACCCGAGCAATCTGAAACATCTTCTGTAAAGTGATAATACCACTCACTCACAAGTTGCACCTTCTCTCTTTTTCATTCAAACTCTTAGATGATTAGCAATAAAAAAGCATAAGTTCAAATGTTTTCAAAGTTTTATCTCAGATCTCCCCAGGAGACTACTTCAAAGATGCCAGTTCATATTGCTCCATTACCCGATCATCATTACTCACTTAACATCATAACAACTGTTCAGACCAAGTGCTCAGCTGACCAGATCAAATGTCTTAAATTGCATGACAATTCTAAAAAGGCCAAACTAATGCTTCATGGGGACAGTCTCTATAACAGTGGCTTGTTTGACACCATTACTTAGCCATGAGGACAACACATGCTTCTTTTTCACTATCCAACTACCACCCAACCTCTTGACCAACAAAAAGGGCACCTTCAAACAACAATATTTTCAACTACATGTCAAGCAATCCACTTTTGCTGGTGCTTTTTTTTTTTTTTTTTTTACAAATCAAATCAAGTCATTGCTTACTGAGCAAATGGGGATGATGACCCTTTACCAAGCATTGTGCACATCCTCCAGATGAACATTTTAATAGCTTTCAAAGAGTAATCAAGACTATCAACACTTGTTTATCTATTGTCATCTTTCGTTTATCATTAAATGACCTAAGGAAAAAACTGTGGTCTTAAATACTAGACAATGGATGTTCCAATGCCACCAGAGGTTGACTTGTTTTTGTAAATATTTACCAAAATGAAGTTTCATTTGAATGGCATTATGTCAAAAATTTTCAAAACAACTTCCAGAAATCACCAAACCAGTGTTCTTTATAAGGAAAATACTTCCTGCATCCCTCTGTGAGGATGACACAACTACTACCTTATATATATATTGTCTCCAAGGTTGCACAATACTGCGGGAAAATGCAAGTTCAAAGATCTCTGGCAGCTGTTTCTGTCACTACAATAAGTAGCACTAAATCGTATTTTGTAAAAAAAAAAAAATACTTGATTAGTTAAATAAATAAATAATAAACATCCAGAATGGAAAGGTTGGTAGGATGAACTAGGATGAGCTACTCAAGCATTTGCAAAATATTAGTAGCATTCCACCTCCTTTAAAAATAATCATAAAATGGCATTTAAGTTATGGATATTTTTCAATATTCAATAAGCATGTATTGGGATCAAAACATTTCTGTTCAGTAGTTACCACCCATCTTGTAAGTAGGAACAGCAGGTGAATTAAATGTTCCACTGACAAGAAACCACAGTTTAAAATGTATAGGTTTTTAGGATACATGGGATTGTAATACATGTTTTACAGCAATGGATTATAACTTCATATGTTGGTATGTATTAAACTGAGATTGTGTATTACATAATAATATACTCTGTGTTTTGCATTCATGACATAACTTATAGACTATGATTAGACAATACTTGTATCATGGAGAGGGTGCTGTGGCACATGAGTCATAAGAGTGACCAGTACAATTCATGTTAGTGGAAGGCTTAAAGGTCAATGTGGAGTAAATGGATGAAGGCATGTAGTAGGGGTTGACAGAGCTGTATAATACAAAAGAAGCAGCAGTTTTTGGAAGTGCATACTTAACATAAGTGCACCAATGGCCTCTTCATTTGTAGGCATCTTTATGCATCACTGCTAAACCTTCCACCTCTACCAGTCCTCATAAGATACAAAGAAAGTTCCTCAATTATTAAGTAAAGCAGTGATCGCTGTGTAGGTATAGTAAGAACCCAAGTATAAAAGTTAAACATTTTTATTAAAGTAATCAGTGAATATGTGGCCAGATGTACACACGTGTACAAGTACATATTCTACTTTTATGGTTCTGAAAATCTGCTGGTAGTTTTGTGCACTCACTTGGGGCTATGAGGTACTAATTAGCTTCATCCTGTTTGCTTAGTGTGTTATGACTCTGAAAAGACAAACCAATTGCACTCCCGGGTAACACCTGTAAGGAGAGGAAGTTGTTCCTAGCAGATTAACCAAGTTAACAAATAAGTACAATTATATACAATTTTTTTAAAAAATTACTTTAAAGTTTATTAAGAAAATCTTGAAACCTGATATGAAATTCAATGACATGAATACAAGTTATTTTAGAGGACCTCATGATTCATGGTGCTTTCTTTGAAGTTTATTAAGAAAGTCTTGAAACCTGATATGGAATTCAGGGACATGACTACACGTTATTTTAGAGGACCTAATGATTCATGGTACAAAAGTACAGAGAGTGTAAGAGAGATGGCTGCAAAACAAGAATGTAGGTTGTTTTCAATGAAAGAAAATTCATGCATTGCAAGGTGGTTTGAAGTGATGGTTGCTATATATAGATATCACACTGCTCAATACATTCTGATAAGACAGTGCATTACTTTTGAAATCAGTAGTACTATTTATGTTTCTATGCATAAATGTGTGTTTCTTTTATGCAGGATAAACAAATGACATTTCAAGGTGAAAGCTAGAGAGCACTGCAGAAAATGTTTGATTAACTATGTTACCTGTGTCACAGTAATACACGTTATGTCGCTTGGCAATATCTATGAACATAAATCTGTTTGAAGAACAATTGATTTAGCAAGCAAAGCGCCTAGATGAGGTGATAATAATAATCTAGTGCAAAGGACAGCAAAGTTTACATTAGCACCACAGGAGTCCGGAAATATAGAGAAGCAGTTTGGAATATATTTTTATCTGGTACTGAAATAAAAGAAAATAACTGTCACTAATTCTTTATCTAAATTGTACAAGTACTATGAAGTTATGAAGGAGAAGCCTGAACAGTAAAGAGTTTAATCATACAGTACAAGAATTAATGTGATTTGCAGAAAAGATATTTTATATTTTCATTTTCTAATGATTTACTATTTCTAGATTTATTTTTAACCATGTAAGTGAAATGGATTATCTCATATCCTTTTCAGCCATGAGTTGAGCCACAAGGACAATAGTAAATGTAACATATATGTACAATTTATCCTGGCCAATCAGCCTTACAAGGGATGCACTGTCTGTTTTATTTTTGTGGTGTATACATGCACTACTTACATAACATTTTGTGTCTTCTTATTTAGAGCCAAATGCTTATATTTGTCCAAATGTTTTCTGGTTTGAATACATGCAGCACAATATGTATTGATTTTTAAAAATAGCTCTGCACCTGAGTGGCCCTTAGTTGATAAAATATGTTATGGTTATGTTAAATATTAAGGCATAGAGTTTAAGGCAATATGTTTCAATAAAACAACACAGGGGTAGTGGTTGTACTCCTTGTCTACATTTCTATGTCTTTGAACAAGTGTGCCTGTCTTCGGTGCATAGTTATATCATAACAAAGGGAAATTCAGAGTTGAGGGTAACAAACAAAAGAGAGTTGGAAGTAAGAAGTAGATGTAACCTGTCAGTGACTCATAGGGTGAACACATATCTTTAAGGCAATCAAGAGGTCATTACATTCAGTATGTGAAGGGCGCTACAGTTTTGAGGGGCTGTTCTTCAGTGGAAATATTAAGCCAAAATTCCATATATTGGTTTTGGTAATGATTGACATAATTGGTAGAGGTCCCTTGGGTATAATCACTCATCAGGTCAATGGAAGTTTCACTGAAATATGGTCAGTCTGTATGAACCAATTGAACTGGGCTTTCAGACTTCAGGAATGACAACTTTCCCAGAGGATTCAGAGTATAGGATATAGATGTGATTAACTGGTGAAGGTGGGGATCTGTCCGAGGGGGGCGGGGGGGGGGTGGGCATGGCAGCAAAACACCCATGGACAACAACAGAACCTGAAATCTAAATTTGGTCACCTAGCTGTGAGAAAATGAACTTAAATAAGCAAGTCATCTGCCAGTTGTACTATATCCTCCTATGGTAAGCAATGAATAAGAAAAAGCATGTTTCCACATGTGTGCTATAGCCTAATATATGCACCTCACTATAAATGCCATCCTTAGTCTCTACTGAAAACCCCTTGGTGTAGTGGGGTTTATTTGGTCAACACATTTCAGGAAATAAATACATAAATGTAGACAGTATAAAATGTCTGCATACGATATAAAAAGATGTCATGAAATAATAAGTCTCTTAAGGGCAATCCTTCAAAGAGAGTGATTAGTGGGAATATATACCGACTGTGAAAATGTGGCATGTCGGAATACTCACCCTTATCTGAGGACTAAAAATTAGTTTATTGAAGCCCTCCTACAATAACACTTCAATTGTACAGCTGTGAGTTTTTCAATTTAATGTTATTAAGGAATGGTTGTCAAATATTTGATGTGTTAGGACTGATAGCACTCGTTTTCAGACTTCCAGTAGTGAGCTGTAGAAAAGATACAATGCAAGAAAGAATGCTAAAACAGTAATAAACAGCAAACGCATAATATATAAAATAATTCCATTACATCAAATGTAAGAAGCTCAGGGTGGTTCAGGAAAAAAGCACAATACTTCACAAAGAAAACATTCATTAACTAAGAAAATTCCATATACTGCAATCGTGCTGAAATGCCACTCTCCCTGTGGTTCCAAACCATGGCCTCCATGACCGCACTGAGCCAGCCACTGTATACTTTCTGTATGTGACATGGCTGTGACAGCATGAATAATTCACAAAAGCAAAAGGGCTTTGCAAACTGAAGCTCATTAGGAAATCAAGATGCAGATGCAACAGGTTATGTGGTGAAGGAATTTAATCTCAGTGGTGACTAAGACATGCTGTAGACATGATAAGTGTGCACTGCATGTTTCCATACTCTAATGGTTGTCAGAGCATTAATGCACAAATAAAAATGGTAATCGTGAGAAAGTAGGTGACATTTAAAAGGGATTCAGCATCAATTACATCTATCTTTGGACAGAATAAGAGGGTGGAAATGAAAGAATATGATAGGGAGGGAAAGGTAGGGTTTTATACATATATATATATATATATATATATATATATATATATATATATATATATATGTGTGTGTGTGTATATATATATATATATATATATATATATATATATATATATAAGGGTCTACTTTTATTCACTGAAAACTCATTTCACTGAATTTCAATTCACCCTCAAAGAATCGCTGAAAGCTCAAATCACTGAAAACTCATTTCACTGAATCAAATTTCACTAAATGTAAGTATGTTGGGCAAATAAAAAATATATGCTTTTTCCTCACTGTAGTGCTATCCTGCAGTTAGTATATATATATATATATATATATATATATAGTTCGGGAGGGTGTGGAGGGCACAGACCCCAACATTGAGGGGTGTGGAGGGTGTAGCCCCCCCCACCTACTTACCTTTTATATTTATGAATCTCATTTCACTGAAAGCTAACAATATAAAACCAAAAGTAGGTGGGGGGCTATGCCCCCCACACCATCCCCAACTATATATACTAACTCCAGGATCACACTACAGTGGGGAAAATGGCATATACATTTTATTTGCCCAACAGTACTTACATTCAGTGAAATGTGATTCAGTGAAATGAGTTTCAGTGATTTGAGCTTTCAGCGATTTGGTGTGATGAGTAGTTTGAAATTCAGTGAAATTAGTTTTAAGTGAATGAAAGTAGACCCTTATATATCTATCTATCTATCTATATATATATATATATATATATATATATATATATATATATATATATATATACATATATATATCTACTTCATATGTTCAAAAATTCATATGATCGACAAACTGTTCAGAGAGACCAAAACACCGAAATCTCAAAACACCGAAAACACATTTGGTCGAAACTCGTTAGAATAAATAGATAGGGGGTGTGGGGGGCACAGCCCCCCACATACATAATAAATTTCACAGATAAATGTAGATAGTTATAACAGAGATGACAATATTTATCTAAATAATGTGGGGGGCTATGCCCCCCACAACTCCCATTGTGGGGGGGGTATGTGCCCCCCACCCCCTATCTATTTATTCTAACTCCAGGGTCGTGCTAGAGTGGGGAAAGGGCATAATGCTTTGACTGTCATGTGTCGATGTTATGAGTTTCGACCATATATAGATATATATATATATATATATATATATATATATATATATATATATATATATATATATATATATATATATATATATATATATATATATATTTTTTTTTTTTTTTCTTTTGTGGGGGGGTAGGTATCCATTTTATATATGAGAGACATACCTCTTCAAATGTGAGATCAATAAACTGTAAGAAAAAGTTGTGCAGTACCTCTATAGCCAGCTGTATAGTAATGAGGCCAGTTCAGAAAAGCAAATTAGGAATACATGACTGTTTAGCAATCTATAGGATCAGGACAGATTTGTAATGGGAAGAGAAGACTGAAAGATTGTGGAAATTATGTACATTTGAGAAGTATGTCAACAGAGTTAGTTAGTGAAGGAAGAAAGGAGTGTTGTTGTAATGGAAAGATATTTAGGCTTGTGAGCAGGGTCTAATGAACATGTGCACTTACAGAAAACAAAACTGACATTGGAGGTGTTGATGCAATGAAGGAGCAGGATGTTATGTTTATTGTACTGAAAACTACAACAAACACTTTCTGAAATTAACAATAATTGCATGCTACAAAACTAAAGGTGACAAGCAAATTTACAATAATCAGCACATGCAGTTTGAAAGGCAATGTCTCAACATGTTGATCTTCTCAGATTGTCTCAGTGAAATGTGCAAGAAGCAAAAACACAGAACAAAAGCATCAAACAAGCATATTGCTACTTTTGAACTATGGACCTTAGAACAGAATTGACAGTACAGCACAGAGCTAACAGTGACAGGTTTCATCCATAATCTTTCAACATACCCATAGTCCGTCTACAGCATTAGAAGCTGTTCTGCAATAAGCAGGTGTTCTCACCCCCAGTTCCTGGGAAGCCATTCAGTCCTTCTCTTGTGCAACTGTGCATTCTCCAGTATTTCTTCTGGGGCTATAGCGAGAGAAGCAGGACTATGCAAAATGTGTGGATAACCTACACTCTGGTAGTATGTACGTATGGACAAATTTTACTAAAAGTACATCACTGGTGCTGCAGCTGTAACCTCAGGCTCCTTCTTGCCAAGGAGGTCAGAAGGGCATTGTTTGAGCTTGCTGTAATGATTGCAACATTGCTCACCAGTATGTGGGATGCCCATAATACCTATTATAGCTTTTGCCAATAAATGTCATGCCTCTGTTTTATACTGTGTGCTAATCCAAACACACAGCAACACAAAATATCCAAAACGGCTGTTTGCTGTGGTACCAGAAGCACCATTAAAAGTTGGAGTTTGTTTCCAGTGACTGCATCCTGATTGTATTTTATGGTTATACTGTGTGCTGTCATATATTTCCTGCAATGGTGGTTGCAGAAGTCATACTAGAGGAAGCTGAGGAATATTTTAGTTTCATCCATGCACCAGCGCTGACCCCTGCAAGAAGATGCATTAGTCGTATCTTCACTAGGCATGTTTTCTATCACAGAAATAACAAAGACATATTTCTGACATAATATGGTCATACTAATGACCCAGTTCTCCACCCATTGTGCAACATGTAGTAACTCAGTTGAACAATCTGAGGCAGGACTGAGAAATATACATTCCATATTCCAGTATTTGTACACCACACTGTAAGATGAGGCAATAGATTATAAGCCATGAATACAGAGTGCAGTAAAACACCAGAATTTCCATTAGATTAGAAGTGAAATTACATAACCCACTGAGCCATTAGGTGAACTACACATGCACAATAATGTCTAGAGGTGCATAAGCATTTACATGACACTGTGTAGAAGTGGATGCAAGGTTTTGGCAGCAAGTATGACATGCAAATTAAGTTATTCAGAGACGATAGTTACTGGACCTCTCATTTGCGTAATCACAATACCTAGACACCTGAATTTGCATACTATAAATATGAGGGGAATTTGGTGAGTCTCGTCACGCTATGGAAGAAATTGCAGATCTGTTACTTTGAAAGAGGCTACAGATGCATTGAATTGATACTTTTTAGAGGTTTTGGCGTATCACTTGCTGAAGCTAGGTGCATTCCTTTCACGACATTTACCTGCCAGTTTATGTACCTTACTGAAATATTTTTTTTTTAATTCCATGCTATAAAAATTTTGTTTGAAATTTTGAGATCTCCTACACACACAAAAGAAAAACAATTAGGTAAAACCTGTGTGAATTTTGTACTGCAGGGATAATCAAAGTAATGGATGACATACCCATAACCAATTAGGTAGTGCAGAGCTTAAATACAGCAGGTTAACCTTAAGACAGGGCATGGTGTAACACGTATGAATGGGTCTAGAATTGTATGTGTCTAATGCATATATGATGATTTCAACCCTGATGGGGGGATTTGTTGGCACCAGGTTTACTTATCACTTGTTACAGCTGTGTAGATTTTTTGGGGGGATGAGGTTAACATATTGTCTATGGAACCTATAGAGATGACATGGTGGGAAGTGTGTGCCCAGGGTCAGTATATGTAGGATGTATGAGGTCAGTGGTATATACAGGCAGTCTGGCATACTGGGAGCCAGTGAGAAGCTACTGGCAGTCAGTACCACTATGCTGACATGGGTGTTGTCCATCTTCACAGGACTGAGCCTTGCAAGGATCAACAAGAGATCAGCAGTGTCAGCAATGGAATGAAAACAAGGAAAAGCAAGTTCTCTGACCCTGAGAATGAGGTGCTATTGCAAGCCTACATCTCTCCTTACCAACAGCTCGTTGAACCAGTAGCTTCCTACCAGGCCGCCAATACCATGTCTGGCAAGATCTTGTGGTTGACATTAACACTATAGGAGGCCAGAACTGAACACATGATCAAGTCTGCTAGGCATCACCCTTGTGGCTGACAAAAGAGGTACCTACATTGTTTGTGAAGTTAAGTCAATGGGAGGTGGGTCATCAGTAAAACAACCTCTGAAAGAGATGGAAGAGTTTCTGGCCTGTGTTAGATGCACTACAATAACTGGTCAGTCTCACAACGTAGTGTTAGACCTTGAGCAGAGCTGCAACATGTTGCTAGAATATAGGCATACCTCTCAACTGTACAGATTTTTGAAGAATGACCAGATTTTCAGTAAATATTTGTGATCTGTTCTTCATAAAATTTGTGTTTTTCTGGCAAATCACTGGAATGATCTGAGGACTGAATTCACTAAATATTGACATTCATTTGAGTTTCAGACTTACAATCCTTCAGAAAATGTATGTTAGAACCAATCCTGTTAATCTAGCAACTTTCTAAGTTTATAAGAGCAATATTTAAAATATGTCCCTATTTTGGGCATTTGTCCCACTGCTCTGTCAGGCTTTGTCCAGATGTCTTGTGCTAACAGGTTGAGACGTATGCATATAGGTAAGAGGTTCCCCAGGTGAGTACCATGATATGTGTATGTATATTGTTGTTATTTTTATTTTCCAAGTACTCACTGCACATTTGAATAACAATATGTGTGTTTTCAGTTACCTAGGAAAATCAAAAATACAGCATGTGAGAGCACCTGATGAGGTGAGGTATTTACCTGCACAGCTGGGCAACACTGTCATATTAGAATTGCATTGCAATTATATGCATGGCGGAGGGCAGACATATCCTTGATTTTCTGTTTTGCTGTGCTTATAGTTGAATCACTGCCAGGCAGCACCACTGTGGAACTTCCACTACCTGATGTTAGGGATATGTCTAGCTCAAATAATGATAGCTGCAATGAACTGGCACTATCAGGGAGTATGGTGGGTTTGTCAGACATTGGGAATGGCACCACTGTATCACCTACTTGCACCACAGACATGGCGTCTGTGCCTGTGGAAAGCCAAAAGGCACATGACACACAGAAAGGATAGGTTATGGGAGCCACTGAAAGCCAGGCTAGTGTGAGACTACCTATAGGCAGTTATTCATATCTGCTGGAAAGCCCAACAGGTCAAGGGCATACACACAGGAGAGTGAGTACTGGTGTTTACTGAAGACACTGGGGCCAGCCCCTACCTGAAGCAGCTGTGTTAATGGCTGAAACAAAATGGATGTCCCATTGCCATAAAGGAAGCACAGACTAGTACCACCGCAGCCTTTTCAGAGTTAGTATGGCTAATGCTGGGTGTGTGGGATGAATTCCAGGAGTGCAAGTCTCGTACATGTGATAGTTCTGATAGACTGAATCACATACTAGAATGTGCCATGTCCTCTCATGCTTACCTGATGTGCATCAGGCACAATCTATGAAGCTGTTCCACCTCTAATTCCATGAATAATGGCCATTATGACCATGAAAGGGGAAAATCACGGTTACACAGTGTTAGCAGTTTCACAGCTACATCTATTGTGGAGGTGAGTACTGCCAGAACTAGGTCTCACATGGATATGGCAGTCACATCATTTGCACATCTGCTAATAGATATCATTCACAGCATGTCACCATCTAGCTAGGGCCATGGTACAACTCATGCATCTTCTAGTAGAGGTGGCTCTCATGGGCAGATGCATGCTCAAGATACCCACTTTTCTACCATGCATGGTCTTGACCTGTGCAGTACACTGAGCCACAGTGCCATAACTACTTCTAAGGTTATGTCCCAGCAGACACACACAAACACACCATCACAGCCTCCAGTACTCCACATACATACACATCCAGTGAGACACTGACCTTTCACAAATCCTTCTTCAATAATGCTCTCCCCCAGCCACTGCACACAATCACAGTTTTATTTTCCACTCTCTTTGGCACTCACACATTTCTCTGATAAAGATGTTGTGCACACGTGCTCACCTCACCTGTGTAAATGCTGATAACTGGGCCCTGCTCATTGTACTTTGTTACTTGAGTTGCATATATTTAACACACGGTATAACCAGCCTAAGAGAATTCTGGTGTAGGGTTTGCATACCTCTTAAATGTGGGTTCCTGGCAAATTATTGAGGACTGACGTCACTAAATTATGACAGACATTTCAGTTTCAGACTTTGTATCCTTCAGACAATGCATACTAATGCAAAACCTGTAATTCTATGAACTTTGTAGGTTTATAAGAGCAATATTTAAACTATATCCCTATTTTTGCTCCTTTGTTTCCCCATTATATTTTGCTTTGTCCAGATTTCTTGCACTAAGAGGTTGAGAGGTATGAGGGTTTATATGCACCACTTTTACTGTAGTGTAAATGCTGTGCTATGAGCTGAAGCTGTATGTAAGGATCTGAATTATTGCCAGTGTCATGGCATTCTGCTCCAACCTCCATCCGGCATTTTCATCCACTGCTGCACTACCTTCTTATGAGCCCTTATCTGGATCAATCTCCCTGCTTGGTATGCTGAGGGTTGTTCCACAAGCAGCTGTCCCACCTTCGGTAACTATCTCCTAAGAATGAAATTGGGTGACACTGAACATATTGAAAACATTTTTGAACATGTGGCATGGTCATACCATAAGGCACCATATGATATATCCAAGCAACAAAAACTTGCCTTCAGCAGCTGAAATACCTTATTCCATAAAGACCCTGGTTTCTGCTAGGGCATACTTGTATCTGTCATTTGTTTCAGTCTGTTAATTTTTGACTGATGTCATTAACCAGGTTTCTGGGCCATATCCAGCATTACTAATAAAATGCCTCTGGGAAAAGTCACCTTTAGCAAACCATCAGTAAAGGTCACACATGTGCCATATGTGGGAGTCATGATAACTACTTGGGTGGTCTGAGTACACATTGGAGATGACATACTGTGTATTATAGATCACCTGGTAGTTAATGGAGTAATACCTTTTCTGAATCACATACCATCTTTCCAGTTCCCCTAATGGTCCTTTTATTTCAATGTGGATGCAGTCTAAAGCCATCAACATCTCAAGGAAGCAAACTATATCATGGAAGTCTGACAGGGTGATTTCTCTCTCCTCTGCGGAATGTGATATGCAAAGACCCCATATGCTTCACACATGCTGCACCATGGTATCAAGAAGCTGAGATACCATTATTTTGCCCCCTGTTGGATGCTGAGAGGTCACTTTAGGTCGTATACATAAAGCCATACATACCTCAGCATCCACTGGTATCTACTGGGATAGGTAATCTACAGTTCCTACAAGCATGCAGATGAGGCCAACGTGGTGTCTGTTTCCATTTGGTACCAGTTCATAATGATGGTGTTGTGGAGTCCATAAAAAGTTAAATGCAGTCAGACGACAAGGCATTTTCGAGGGTGACAATTCACATCACCAGAGCTCATAGTTGTATTAAAAACTTCTGCAATATACACATTAATGCTTCAACAATTCCTAACATATTTGTATGAGAATGTAACTGTGTTCCGCAACACTATTATTAGAGAACCACATCACATTTTAAATGTTTCTGTATCACTCCCCAGTTTTGATTTGCTCTTTTGACACACTACAACCCTCATTTTAATAATACTACCCATTGCCATCTGTTTATACAGTCATTAACATGTACCACGGTCAGCTCATTCCTCAGCACTCACCGCTCTATCAATGTGTATTTCTGTATTGCATACAACCTGCACAAGGCTGCTCATGATGTAAAAATGCTTACCACAATGTGGCTATATTTATGGGTCTATTTTGGTAATATAGTTAGTATTGTTTATTTCAAAAGCTTGAAAAAGAAAGGAATGCATTTTCTAGAACACAAAAAATCATATAGCCTAATGTTTTAGTGCCGAAGGCCATCATGCAGAAAT
The DNA here is from genome assembly GCF_019279795.1 of Protopterus annectens. Classification (NCBI taxonomy): domain Eukaryota; kingdom Metazoa; phylum Chordata; order Ceratodontiformes; family Protopteridae; genus Protopterus; species Protopterus annectens. The sequence goes on along the minus strand of NC_056725.1, from coordinate 441,936,358 downwards.
TAAGATGGAAAATATCTTTGCTCATTCTCACTGCGAGGAATCTTATCAGATACACATATTTCCAATTAAAGTGATATGTATTTCTGAAGTCAAAGTTTAAGCAACAGTCACAGTATATCTTGGTAATACTGAGTTGTGAACAACAGTGGTCACCCTTACACTTTAGGTGGTACCATATAAGTATCATAGAGAACATCTCCAATACATCTCCAAAAAATAAAAAAGGCAAGTCCATAAAGCAATTGTCTAAAGAGCAGGCACCAGAAAAGTACTGACAAAAATTTTGCAGAATAGGAGGATCTGTACAGGACTTGTTCTTCATCTCTGTGACTAGATAGGTGTTGCTTCAGCTTTGAACTTCTGCAGGAATGTAAACATGATGAAGTTTAATAAGCAAGACTGAGAAGAGTCAGCTTGCGCCTCCCTTGCAGTTTGACCTAATAAAATTTGTAAACTAGTAGCAGAAAGAAATGAAGTTTTCTGACAGCTGTGTGTTCAGGATAGGAAACAGCACTTTCAGAATGTGCATACAGGAACTTTTGCTTTGCCACTTGCAAGAAAAGAAAGAATTACACCCCAATAATTAAGAAATACTGATCTCAATGCCTGGAATGTTTGAATCTTGTACTTGCTAACATAAAATTCATTTTCCAAGCTGTTCAACAGATTGAACTTTGGCATTGCAGCACAAGCTGAACAGTGCTCAAATCTGTTGATAGGATGAGGGTCTGATGTTTGGGTTGCGGGAGCCTGGCATCAATAGGGAGGACAAATAACTCCTCAAAGTTATTATAATCAGCATAGCCATTAAAACAATTTTGACTGTCAAGCTCTATTCAGTTCTCAGGAATAGCTGTCAATTTCCAATGACCAGAGATCTTTTCAGTTGTTTTGCATTAAAACTTGCTGTTTTATGTGTGCAGCTGTACAATGGCTACATGAAGGTGCATTTCTTGTGAATTAAATGGTTGTTGCATGACATATGAGCTGTAGAAACAATAATGTAGAAAACAGTGAAAAGTCTTTCCTACATTCACCTGTATAATGGTGAGTACAGAACTGTTACATAAGAGATCTGTTTCATTCGTGGCTTAATGATAAATTAAACTGGGACTGCTATAGTCTTAGCAGGATGATCGTATTTTATTTAGACATACTAGCTTTTTTTTCTTTTTTCCTCCTCTTCCCCCATTGTGTCTTGCCCAGTGACTTCTCTTCCCCATCTGAGATTTACAGGGATTTGCCAGGCACAAGATCAAGGAGACCATTGAGGAGCCTAGCCTAAGTTTACAATTACCATAGGGTATTGTCTGGCTACATCACCTGCTCAGAGTGACCCAGTAGGTAAATGGATGATGACGGATTCAAACATTGAACTACAGGAAGTGGTTCATTAATAGCTCTTAGCCTTAATCCTCTATGCTAACTGCCAGATACTCTGTGCTAACTCCAGTCCTTCACCCAATCTCTATCATTTGTTCCTATATCAGGATGAGAACTGGGCACCTTCTAGCACAGGTGAGAGTTCTAAGGTCCATTTATTATATGACTGAAGAGACTAATTAGAATACTAGTTGCCCAGATATGGAAGAGGCAGATGATAGGAAACAAAGCAGTGAAAAGGACCTAGTAGACTCTCCTGCTAGCCCCACTACAAGCTCCTATTTCCTGCAACTCTCTCAAGTACCAGTATGTGCAGTCCCCCACAGGAAGCACGTGAATCTCATCATGTCTTCCCCAGCTACTGCTATGCATCTCTTGGTAGTGTGCTCTGCAGACCTTTTCCCTACTGCTGTAATAGTGATTCTTCCCTGTAGATGTCCTCATGTAGCAAGTCATAGCTGCCATTCCCCACCCCACCCCCAGTGGATGGTGGATGAGCTTGCAATGTAGAGGTTAATAGGCTAATCCTCAGCTAACTGCTCTGAAAAGCCTTTTTCTGCCTAGCCAACAACTTGAAAGCTTAAAAAACAGCTCTGCGTATTGTTTTTACTGTACTTGTGTTGAATATATACTGTTAGCACTTTAAAAAGTTATTTTTTGTTTAATTTAATTGTTAGGCTAACACACTCAAGTGCGCTAGCCGTTTTATAGCATTTACTGTTTGTTACTGTATCTTTTTCTCCTTTCTCTGTAAAAAAAAAAAAAAATCCTTGTTTTGTTTTCCGCTTTTCTGAACTAGAATAGTCCAGTCTTCAGATTTTGCTGATCTCTGGGCTTTGTCTTAGTTCCTGTGCTATCCATATCCTTATTTGGATAAGAGGAAGCTTCTTTGTTCACCAGTGGGTGGGGAACACTGAGCAACCTATTTGTCCCTAGAGGATTGGTTCCAGCCCAGCAACTTGTAGTTTATTGGCCATTTTGGGTCAATTCCTGGCTCTTTTCAACCCCTTGCTATAAAGCCCGCTTTTTGCATGCTTTTCACTTGTAAAAGACTCAGCACAGCTCCTCGTGGTATCCTGCAGAGTTCTACAAGCAGCAGAGAGTGAAAGAGTGACTTTCCTGGATTTATAAGTATTTAGAGTGAAAGAGTGACTTTCCTGGATTTATAAGTATTTTTATGGCTTTCAGCTTAAATTACTGCATCTCGACTGCATTTCGCTTAAAAACAGCTCTGCATATTGTTTTTACTGTACTTGTGTTGAATTTATACTGTTAGCACTTTAAAAGTTATTTTTTGTTTAATTCAATTGTTAGGCTAACACACTCAAGTGCTTAGCCATTTATAGCATTTACTGTTTGTTACTGTATCTTTTTCTCCTTTCTCTGTAAAAAGAAAAAAAAATATCCTTGTTTTTTCCTCTTTTCTGAACTAGAATAGTCCAGTCTTCAGATTTTTCTGATCTCTGGGCTTTGTCTTAGTTCCTGTGCTATCCATATCCTTATTTGGATAAGAAGAAGCTTCTTTGTTCACCAGTGGGAGAGGGGGAGCACTGAGCAACCTATTTGTCCCTAGAGGATTGGTTCCAGCCCAGCAACTTGTATTTTATTGGCCATTTGGGTCAATTCCTGGCTCTTTCCTTTTGCTATAAAGCCGCTTTTGCATGCTTTTTCACTTGTAAAAAGACTCAGCACAGCTCCTTGTGGGTGTGACCTGCAGAGTTCTACAAGCAGCAGAGAGTGAAAGAGTGACTTTCCTGGATTTATAAGTATTTTTATTTTTCTGGCTTTCGCTTAAATTATCGACTGCTTTATAAACAACACTGCATATTACTGTACTTGTGTTTAATTTACTGATTGTTAGCACTTTAAAAGTTATTTTTGTTTAATTTAATTGTTAGGCTAAGCACTCAAGTCGCTAGCCATTTTATAGCATTTACTGTTTGTTACTGTATCTTTTTTCTCCTTTCTCTGTAAAAAAAAAAAAAAAAAAAATATCCTTGTTTTCCCGCTTTTCTGAACTAGAATAGCCCTGTCTTCAGATTTTGCTGATCTCTGGGCTTTGTCTTGGTTCCTGTGCTATCCATACCCTTATTTGGATAAGAGGAAACTTCTTTGTTCACCAGTGGGAGTGGGGAGCACTGAGCAACCTATTTGTCCCTAGAGGATTGGTTCCAGCCCAGCATCTTGTAGTTTATTATCAATTATGGGTCAATTCCAGGCTCTTTTCAACCCCTGCTATAAAGCCCATTTTTGTCGCTTTAAGCGCGCTTTTTCGCGATGAAGTTGCTTATAAGAGCAGTATCGGGGGAGCTCAGGTTGAAATCAAGTTTAAGCTATTTTTGGTGCTCTTCAATTTGCTCTTCGAATTTTTCCATAGAACTGTTCTACTTGCAATCTAAACCTAGCCTATACTCTATCTGAAGCTAAAAGCACCTGCATTTTAAGCATTTTTATACGGGTAAAAACAAAGTAAACACTTCACTAAATTTCACTGTTTTCCAGTCCCCTTTCCCTATTTCCTTTTTCTGACTCACAGCAATCTTTTCACTTTCACTATTTCTAGCATGTCGAAGGTCAGTTGCTGTCTCTCCTGTTCAGCTGGCTGGTCTGGGTGGGAATGGGAAGGCGTAGTATTGCCTCATGTACACAGACAACCCTCCTCTCCCCTCAAAAAATATGCAAATATATCTTGAGATGCAGGAGATGCAACTAACTGGAGAAACTGCTCTCTCAATTTAAATTGCTAGCAAGACCAGTCAGGAGGGAGAAGGTAACCACCCACACCAAACCCAGTCTCACATAGAACTATCACAACTGCAAACCAAAAACCTAAACAAAAAGAAACTTTTCCGAGGGCAAAATAAAATCTACCAAAACAACAACACCAAGCAAGCAGACACCCAAGCAGCCACACACTCAAGACATAGTTCACAAAGTCACATTCACCAAAAAAGTCAGCCTAAACAGTCACAGCCCTTAGGCCAAACATCATGCCAAACACTTGTAAACACTTCTCCATAGTCAGATACACTGGCGATACACTGGCCAGACTGAGTAAGGAAAAGGTCTGGTAACGTATCAGGAGCTGGTCCGCCACATAACACAAGCGCTCGGACATAGCCACAGCAAGTACAAATATGGCTCAGTCATTGTACGGTGTGAGTGTGAGCGACCTGAGGCATTACCTCGACCTGGGCGTACCTCCCTGGATGAGGAGCTCTGATTATGTAGCCCAGGCCAGTAGCCCTAGGCCTGAGCGGTATCTTACCTGAGCCCAGAATGATGCCCTCACCACGAAGACAAAATGATCGGTTTTAACAGGTGAGAAGTTTGCAACAATTGCGTTTCTAGGATCAATTCTAAGGTCTGCAGGTCTGTCTATGCAAAGTATGCTGCCGCGGGCCATGCTTGCACTTGGCACCCTGGCACTCGGATATTGGCCAAGGCTCTTGCCACCCCAAGACCCCTTTTAGGCCATAGCTCAAATGACAAACCTACATCCTAGAAACACACCAACGGAAAGCGGACAAAAACTAAAGGTAATGCCAGAAGTCTAAACCTCAAGATGCATGCCCTCCTCCTCCTCCATGCCCTCAAGAACATCGATGTCTGTGCAGGCTGACTTCCTGGTTCAAGGCTCCTGAGAGCTGGTTCAAGCTATCGGGTTTTACCTCATATCATGCTTTTTTCCCCAAAACTTGGACGAAAGCCAAAAGGAACCAGTATCATATTCATCAAAAGATACCCACACCTCCAGGTTGAGTAAGCAACACAAAGCATCAGAATCTTTCAGCAAAATAGAGATGGAAGCAAAGCACTTTAACTAACTTAGCCAGCATGCTACAGACCACCCTCTCAAACTCAGGAACCCCACACAGCAACCACAGGGCTTACTGGAGAGTATGAATGTCTCCGATACCATCATATTGGGAGACTTCAACTACCCAAACATAGACTGGGAACATTACTCAACTATTACTGCCCTAGCCCAAAGGTTCTAGAATTCACAAACTCAAATGCAAATTCACAACTAGTCATATTCCCCACGAGAGGAGACGTACCGCTAGACCTGATCATCACAACATCACAAAAAAATGCACAAACATGTATATCCCTCTTTGGTAAAAGTATAGATCATAAATTAATCTCACTGGAAATCCACATCCGCCCCCCACCTGAAGACCACAGTGAAGAACTTCCAGAAATGGCCACTTCTTAAGACTGCCAACTTCCCATCGCTTCAAGGCCCTGGAGTAGTGGAAAAACTGCTGAATCCTTTGCAAATGCACCTTCTGAGGGCACCGCTTTAGCAAATGCCTTCTCACCAGGGCAAAATAAAACCAGACCCATTCCCCAGGCAGGCGTCAGTCTGGGTGCCCCAGCCATAAACAAACTTTACAATAGGAGGAGGAAGCTACTACATGACAGAGCAAAGTGCTCAAAAGGATCCTTAGAACTGTTCTACTTTTAATCAAGCATCACTCATAAAATCATCCATCATAGCACCTGCAGAGAAAAATTTTTTATACACACAAGAAGCACACAAGGCCTTCCTTAGTAAGCTTTAAAAACAATTTGGGTGTACCCCCATCCCTATAGGCTAGTTCCTGACATGACAAAATACACTGAACCCACTGACATTGCCAACATTCTGGCGTTGCTGGCGTCCTCTGCTGTCTTCCTCCCTCCCAATCTGGGGATCTGAACAATGTTCCCAACCTCATGTAGCCAACACAGAGACAGAGATCCCCAACAAATACATAAGCTTCAAAAGGAGCAATGCAATAGCCATGGAGTGTCCCGGGCTGCTCTCTCCAATTCACTCCTGGCAACTAAAGTCCATACATAAGGCTGCAGTTTAATCTTTTGATTACTACAGGATACTGCAAAAAGGTGAGTGTGCAGCTTGCAACAGTAAACACACTCAAATAGCTGGAGGCGCTGACCCCAAAAATTACCGCCCTCCAATTTGTCAAGCTGGTCGACCCTCAAGACCAGGACTCATACAACACATACAAACAAACAGTCAGTGTGCTAAACAGTCCTATGTCACAAGATGGGTCATTCCAGATCTCATTGTAAACACTTGCTCCATAGTCAGGGACACGGCGTCCACTGCCAGCCTTTGAAGGGGAGAAAGGTCACACAGCCGTCACAGACCTTACTAAGGAGCCTTGCATAACACAATAACACAAGGTCAACATACAGCAAGTACAAATGTGCTGTAAACATTGTACATGCAACATGGGTTGACCTGAAACGTACCACCCATCTTCATGAAGAAAGAGAGTGAGGGATAGAGGGAGCTATGTCCCCATTTAGATAGTCCCTGACCTAGGCAGTGTCTTGCCTATCTTGGGACTCCACAGTACATGATTTCGGGATACAGTTTTAACGGTCCAGTAATTGCTAATTGTCATTCTACTGGATCAATGTCTGTCTGCTTGTCTGGACATGCTTGATAAACCATTGACAGCCAGGATGGCCTCAGGGATGGCTTGATAGTGGATGGATATTGGCCAGGCTCACTACCCTAAGCTGAATTTTAAAAAAAACTCAGGCAACAAACCTACACAAACCAAACACAAGTGGAAAAAAAACTGAGGTAATGCTGCTAAATGCCAAGTCCTAACCTCAAGGCTAGGGACCCAGGCCCTCCCTCTCTCCCAGAACATCGATGTACATTGCCAAAGTGGTTTGGAAGACCTTCTATTGCCCACCTTATCATGAAGGGTTTCACATCTAGATCAAGAGAGGTCATTGTGCCCCTGTACTCTTCTCTTATCAGGCCAATGATTGAGTACAATGCCCCATTTGGGATGTATCTTACCCGACACCTGCAGCAGTTGAAAGACCCCAAAAGTTCCTCACCAAGAGGATAAAGGGTCTTAAACATATGTCATATGCTGCCTGACTGAAAAAACTCCAGCTCAATTCAGTCGCATACTGCCTACTCAGAGGTGACCTGTGCCTGACGTACAAGGCCATGTCCAATCCGGAATTAATGGACATGCTCCACCTCAGAAAATCCAAATCTATCAGAGCCACGAGAGCAAGAGACTTAAACCTCAACACAGAAATAAATAGGACGTGCTGGAGGGACAGATTCATAACCCAGAGGCTCCCTACACTCTGGAACAGAATCCCAATCCATGTTAGGCAGAGCCCCTCACTTACTCTCTTCAAGAGAAATCTTGACGAGTGGATGGGTGATCGTAGGTTTACCCCGGGGGTCATCTCTGTGTCACTACTAGACAGAGGCACAGTAAACTAAACCCTAAAAGGGTGTAGTATTCTCATCCTAAGGAGTGGTGAAAGCCACACACACTCTGGCTAGGCTTATAAATGCCCTAGGGCAGATAGCCTAGTACGAACCTATGAACCTATGAACTTGAGGTCAGAATCAACACCTATAACTTGTGTTTATAAGGTGTAGACCTTGATCATTAGCAACAACTTGAGGTCAGAATCAATACCTGTACCTTGTGTTTATAAGGTGTAGACCTTAATCATTATCAACAACTTGAGGTCAGAATCAACACCTGTACTTTGTGTTTATAAGGTGTAGACCTTAATCATTATCAACAACTTGAGGTCAGAATCAACACCCGTACCTTGTGTTTATAAGATGTAGACCTTAATCATTATCAACAACTTGAGGTCAGAATCAACACCTGTACCTTGTGTTTATAAGGTGTAGACCTTAATCATTATCAACAACTTGAGGTCAGAATCAACACCTATAACTTGTGTTTATAAGGTGTAGACCTTGATCATTATCAACAACTTGAGGTCAGAATCAACACCTGTACCTTGTGTTTATAAGGTGTAGACCTTAATCATTATCAACAACTTGAGGTGAGAATCAACACCTGTACCTTGTGTTTATAAGGTGTAGACCTTAATCATTATCAACTTGAGGTTAGAATCAACACCTGTATCTTGTGTTTATAAGGTGTAGACCTTAATCATTATGCCACACATTCCCCAAAATAAATAATAGGCTATCAGTCTGTAGACTGCTAGAAGCCTAGCCAACAGCCAGAAGTTGGAATCATACTCTGTAACCTGTATCTGTTAGGTAAAGACCTTAACAATTCTGCTAACCCCACCCCTGTTTATGCTGACCCCACTCGAATAATTTCATTTGTCAGAAGTATACTCACCCAAAACTTCATCAACTGTATTCTCTATCACCTCTACCTCTAACTGGGACATCTAGGAAAAAGACAAAGCTTTGTCCCTCTGTACCACAGCGTTGAGTTTAGCTTATACTAACTTTGATAGTGGAAGGTTAGTTATGGTCTGAATATAAGGGTTTTCAAATTTCTGCCCAACAAAGAGGTAATTTGTGAAAAGAGATTACAGGCACAGGCCAACTCAGAAAGTGTGTTTTTTATTCTTACTGAAACACTTCTGGTAGATGATTGTCTTGCATAATGTAAATGGTGAAAGGAACACACAGCTTTAATTGGTCTAGTTAATAGCATTATTTTTATATTCACACTCTAGTTTGGTTATAAGTCCCAGTTTTAGTGCAGTTCCTATCTTTTAAATAAAGATTGTAGGTAAACTAAATGTTTCTCAGCACATAACTGTTAAGCTCTTTGTATAAACAGAAATTAAGTGCATTATTTTGTTATGTTTTTCTCTTTCTTTCTTTCTTTCTTTCTTTCTTTCTTTCTTTCTTTCTTTCTTTCTTTCCAGTACCTTTTGCACAATATTTATCATGTTTTCAGGTAAGTAGATATTCTTTTTTAAAGTCATTTACTCAGATTATTGTTTACTTCATGAACTTTTAACTGACCTGCACACTTTTTTAAGAGTGAATTAATCTAAATTAACTTCTAAACTAAGTAAAGGCCTCTTTAACACCACTAATTTTCACTTCTGTTTTCCATGCTCATATTCTTCTGTATCATTTATTTTCCTTTATTACTTTTTACTTACTTGATAATACTTCATCTGTCATTAGTTTATTTGCACAGTAATACATTCTGTTCATTTTTGCTACAGCATACAGATCTCTAGCTTTAAATGGTTCTCGTTTTGGTATTTTGTTGGTTTATTGCATCTTCTAATACTACGTGTATTTTCTTTAGTCTATCTTTAATATAACAGATGGCTTTCCACTTCTGATTAAGTATATGTTGAATAAGGATGCAATTTATCCGATACACTTCTTTGATTTGAAAATAAGGAGTTGGTATGTTTGACTGAAAACAGTGCCAGTGCAAATTTTATTAGCATGCCAGCAGTGATTCAAAATGTTTGGGTTTTTCAATTTTCTCCTTGTCTATAGTTACGTGGAGTATATGTGTGTGCATATGTCTGTCTCTCTCTCTATACAGATCTAACTATATGTATAGATAGATATAAAATAAGAAGAGGCCGTGCTTGAAGCCATGAGCTGATTATTTCCTCTAGATGAAAATTTAGTGGATGTTGACTTGTACAGTTGTAGTGAAATGAAAACTGATAGCAGACTATGTTGTAATTCCTCTCAGCATGATTAAAAAGAAAAGCATTAATAAAGGCCCCCAACAGCCAAAAAATATTGAGCCATCTGTAAACTAAGTCTTCTGGCAAAGTTAGTAGAAAAAAAGAATGTAAGTCACTCTCTGACTATTTCATTGAAAGTAACATGTCTACTACAAGTTTTATATGATTTTAGAGAAGAACATGGAACATAGCAATCATAATGTAAAATGTATATATATATATATATATATATATATATATATATATATATATATATATATATATATATGTGTGTGTGTCTATATATACGTGTGTGTGTATTGGAAACTCTGAGCTGTTGCAGTATGCAGATAACTCACCCTAATGTACTTTGTGGACTCATAAGAAAGCATCATCATACATTTCCTTGTTGGTCATAATTTGGGTTCAGACTGGATTTCAAACAGATTGATTTTTCATGGAGGAAAAAAGACAAGACTAGCTAATAGGCAGGGAAGGGACTCTGATACTTAAATATATTACCTGTAAAATGACAGGAAAACATGGTCAGCTTGAGGAATCTGATGCAAGTACCTCTGAGTCGTAACTGATACTGACCTCTGTTTAAAGATACATATTAGTATAGTAGTCAGACATTTAATCAGATCCATAGGACAGAAGGATAATGTGTTACGGAGACCCAAATTCAGGTGGTATAGGAACTAATGCCAAGCCAGAGATAAATAAGTTGTATGTCAACTTACCTGTCTTTGTGGCATCACATGGCATGCCCAATAGATCACAATTCCTGGTGGAGAATGGAGTTTGCTAATGAGATCAGCAGCAATCTTAAGTTATAGTGCAGCGTGTATGAATGGTATGTAAAAGAGCTTACAACCAAGTCTGATATCATAAATAATATGCATATGAATATATGAATATAAATATAAAAAATATGCAGGCTCCCTATTGGTTATTGACATTAGGCTTGATTTCAAGTTCTGTGTTTCTAAAGTATAGTAACAAAAACTTGCCTTCGGCAGCTGAAATACCTTATTCCACAAAGACTCTGGTTTCTGCTAGGGCATACTTGTATCTGTCATTTGTTTCATTGTATTAATTTTTGACTGATGTCATTAACCAGGTTTCTGGGCCATATCCAGCATTACTAATAAAATGATTCTGGGAAAAGTCACCTTTAGCAAACCATATGTGACATATGTAAGAGTCATGATAACTACTTGGGTGGTCTGAGCAGACATTGGAGATGACACATTGTGTATTATAGACCACTTGGCAGTTAATGGAGTAATACATTTTTCTGAATCACATATTCAGTTTCTGTTAAGTGATTTCAGTTTTCATTCTTTCTTTTCTTTTCTTTTTAATTGTATTTATTTGCTGATCATGTAAGTGAAATGATCCTTCTTAGATATCCTCTATCCATGTCCCAGGCCACAAGGGCAAGGGTAAACACACACACACACGCACACACGCACACACACACACACACACACACACACACACACGCACACACACACACACACACACACACACACACACACACACACACACACACACACACACACACACACACACACACACACACACACACACACACACATATATATATATTTTTATATATATATAGAGAGAGAGGGGGGGGAGTTTAATATTTTGGTTCAAATGAAAACAAAAACAAAAAACAAACTGGACTGCGCAGAGAACACAAAGGCATATGGGGAGATGAGACAAACTTCGCCCTGACTTTGTGAGTCATTATTGAACTCGACATACTAGAACTTTGTGCAGAGGTTTTATAACTAACCTATCATGCTCTGCTGCCCTTTTTGTGGTTCCCTCTATACCAACTTTGTATAGCGGAGCCACTGCTTACTTCCGTTGATAACATTTTATTTTGATGTGGTCTGTTAGGTATCTTGATTCTTGAATGTGGCTTTTGGCAGTTTTATTTTTCTGGTGCAGATATTCCTTTTGGTTCTAATTTGCTACTTGTTCTTATTCTACCACCCCCCCCATAATTCTGAGTGTGTTGAATCGCAGAAATAATACACAATCTCTTTTTGTCTTTATTCAACCTCATTGTTCTTACTAAGTCACTACTCTGGCATATCAGATTTTTTTTTCTTGAATGCAGGTTTCATTTAATATTTGGAAGGGGGCACTGAATCACTGCTTGTGATTGGCTAGTTCATGTTCCTGTAGAGCAGTTAAAGTCACATTTTTCATTCTATGTTGAATGCAACAAGTTAAGTATTTAAGAATTAAGCAATATCCTGAGAAGGAAATTAGTGTTAGTTTAACATATTCTACTTTGCTGGACATGTTAAAGTGTTTTTTCTAATGAAGTATTTTTATACATGTTCTTATTTTATACATTATTAAATAACATCAACTCATAATACTAGAATATTTTTTATTGTACTTATGTTTACCAAAGCCCAGTAAATGCAAATGTTCATTCTACTGGTAATCTTTTGAAATGCCAGGACCCACTTTATCCAGTCCCATAATAATGAGACTGAATGGTCATTACATATATTAAGTCTGAGATGGTCATTTATCTGAATAATCAGTTTTCCTCCAAGGTATGGTGATCGTGGAGTTGGTATATATAAATTTGGGGGTGTGAGAGCCTGTTTGAAGGTTTATATTGAATATCTCTATGGGGGACTTGACAGGTCCTGTTTTAAGCTGGCTATTAGGCATGGTGTTATGTTATCTAGACCCATAATTGCGGTGTTCTTAGCCTTGGATAGGGATTTTGAGTACTTGCTGTTAGGTGATTTGGGTTGAGTGTGTGTGTGTGTGTGTGTGTGTGTGTGTGTGTGTGTGTGTGTGTGTGTGTGTGTGTGCGTGTGTATGCTGTTGTGATCTGGGGATTTGGGGAAGAGGGAGGTGAAATGAGAGCTAAATTTATCCACTAATAGACTGGCTATTTCCTCTGACTGTCAGTAGTATGTGGCATCATTTACTTTTAGTTTTGTGCAGCATTGAGCAATATTTCTGCGATTTGTAACATAATTAAAGAAGGCTTTGTGGTTGTCTTTTAGCTGAGTGGCTATTTTTACCTTTTATCTTGCTTTGACTGATTTGATCAGGGTCCAAAGTTCCTGCTAAGGTTAGCAAGAGCTTTTTTGGCATCTAGAGTGTTATATTTATTTTTAAGTGCGATGAGCTTTTTCATTTATTGTAGAGCTTGTTTATATTTGGTTCCAAAGTAGGAATTTATTTTTAAATTTAGCATTGTATTTTTTCAGAAGGGGACCGATACACCTATGAGCTTACTATATATTGTACAGAATTTGGCGGAAAATGATTCCACATATGCAGAGGGGTCAATAGTTTTGAAGAGGATATTGAATTTACCCAGGTCATTACTCTGTTTTACTAGAATAGCTTTAGCAAAATCTCTTAGTATGAGTTTTTGGAGAATGTTTCTAATTTCAGTCTTATGGTGTATGTGATTTGTTTGTGATCCAGTTTGACTAGGGAGGAAGTTACAACTAGATTGGAACAGAGTTCTCTTATATCGGTGTGAACCAAGTGCAGGATTTTGCCCCCCCCACCACCCTTAGATGGGGTGTAGATTTGTCGGGACAGTGAGTTTGTATTCATGAAGTCCAGAAATCTCTGGGCATGCATGTTAGGAGATGTATACATTTCCTAGTTGATGAAGGAGTACTTGAAATCCCCTAGGAGAATTGTGTTTGGTTGAATGAGTAAGGGCTCCATACTAGTCACATAGGCAGTATGGACCACGGGGGGACAAGAGGGTATCCTGTAGTTGGCAGTTATGTAATAAGAGGTCTTTATTATGGTATGTTGAACATGGGGGAGTTCAGGTCATTATCCCGTCTAATAAATCTGGTGGAGAATTTTTTTTTTTACGTATATGGAGACTCTACAACCTTTAGTGCTTTGATCTAGTGCAGTGTGGCTGAAAGCTTTGTAAGAACATTGAAACCTTGCACTGATGGAATGCACTCAATGTTCTTTACCAGGTCTCCATGACAAATCATATATTGATGCATTCTGGGATAAGGAACGCCTACAGGGAGTGAAGTTTTTGTTAAAGCTGCTAGAATAGTGCATCAATATCTTTGTGTTATCAAAATTATATTTTGTTATTTTGGAAGCTATTGAAGACTGGTATTGCCTAAAAATGGTACCATAACGGTGGACAAGGTTTTGCCAATAACTTTGAAAACATTATGCCTTAGACTGAGATGGAATGCTTTGAGATACCACAATCTCATACATGGTATATATTTTCCATAGTTTCATAGTTTCATAGTTTCATAGTTTTATAGTATAGTATTAGGCTATCTGCCCTGGGGCATTTGTAAGCCTAGCCATAGTGATGTGGCATTTGCCACTCCATGAAATGGTACAAAAATGTACAGAATAAATTTAGAATACTGTGTCTAGTAGTGACACAATGAAGGTCCCCTTATATAATAGAATTAGTTTACTGTGCCCCTGTCTAGCATTGACACAGATGTGACCCCTGGGGTAAACTTACGATCTCCCATCCACTCATCAAGATTTCTCTTGAAGAGAGTCAGTGAGGGGCTCTGCCTAATACGAACTGGGATCTTGTTCCAAAGCATGGGAAGCCTCTGGGTTATGAATCTATCCCTCCAGCATGTCCTATTCATACTTGTGCCGAGGTTTAAGTCTTTAGCTCTCGTGGTCCTGATGGACTTGAATTTTTTGAGGTGGAGCATGTCCATCAGATCCTGATTGGACATGGCCTTGTACGTCAGGCAGAGATCACCTCTGAGCAGGTGGTATGATACTGAATAGAGCTGAAGTTTTTTTAGTCTGGCAGAATAAGACATATGTTGGAGACTCTTGATCCTCTTGGTGAGGTACTTTTGTGGTCTCTCCAGCTGTTGCAAATGCCGGGTGAGGTACATACCAAATGGGGCATTGTACTCAATCATGGGTCTGATGAGGGAGGAATATAGGGGTACAATGACATCCTTGGATCTGGATGTGAATCCCTTCATGATGAGGTGTGCACGGTAGAATGTTTTTCTAACCAGTTTGGCAACGTGGGTATCAAATGAGAGGTTGCTGTCGACTTGGGTCCCTAGGTCTCTGATTACTTTTTCAGTACTCAGTGGGTTGCTGTCTATGTGATAATTTGTGGGTACTTTGTTTTTCCCAAAGGAGATGACTACGCATTTTTTGGCATTTAGTTTAAGGCCGTGACTCCGGCACCAGTTGTCCGTTTCTGTGAGGCCTTTTTGTAGGATGTGTGTGTCTGCTGGTGTATCGACTATGGCACCTAGTTTGAAGTCATCTGCGAACTTTGTCAGCCACAACCCTCCCATGTTTGCTTTAACATCTGAGAAATAAATGCCGAACAAAAGGGGTCACAGGACAGATCCCTGTGGGACACCACTTGTGACTGGCTTTGAGTCTGACATTGCTCCAGCGATTTTAACTTTATGGGTTCTGTCCTTTAGCCAGTTTGCAACCCATCTAGTGACATAAGGGTTTACATTTAAGCTGTTGAGCTTATCTATGATGCCTGAGTGGGGTATTGTGTCGAAGGCCTTAGCCAAGTCCAGGTATGCTGTATGGACTTCTTTGCCCTCGTCAATGGCTCTAGTGACTGTTTCGAAAAAGTCAACCAGGTTTAAAAGGCAGGATCTGCTCTTTACAAAGCTGAACTGGGTGGGGTCAAGTGTCTCTAGGTCCCCTATGTCTCTGTTTATGAGTTCCATAATGATTCTTTCCATAGCTTTGCAGACCAGGCTGGTTAAGCTTATGGGGCGGTAGTTTCCAGGGTCTGTAGAGGCACCCCCCTTGTGGAGTGGGACCACTGTTGCTGTACGCCAGTGTTCAGGTACATATCCAGTAAGGCTAAGGTTAAATAGCATTTTTATGTGTGGGTTTAGCTCCTCTTGGAGTTCACGTAACACGCAACCCGGGATACTGTCAGGTCCCATTGATGCTGTGTTTTTTGCTTTGTTTAGGGCGGTTCTCACTTGGAAATATGAGATGACAGAGAGATTACATTCAGCTGGGATAAGTATTTCTTCTTTTGGGGGTGAAGGAGGGGAGAAATTTGCACTGAACCTGTCAGCCAGAATGTTGGAAATATCTGTGGATTCAGTGTATTTTTTATTGTTGTGAACCAACTCCGAGCATATCTGAGGGTTTCCGCCCAGGTTTCTAACATAGCTGAAGAAGGATTTGTGGTTATCTTTAGTGTCTTTAGCGATTTTTCTCTCAAAGTTGGCCTTGGATGTTTTTATGAGAGAACGTAGTTTTCTGCTAATGTTGATCAGAGATGTCTTCCCTTCATGGGATTTTGCTCTGACGTGCAGTAGCTTCCTTCTTTTGTTATACAATTTGTTTATGGCTGAGGTCCACCAGACAGGATGCTTACCTTTGGTGGAGAGGGACTTGGATTTGTTTGGGATTGCATGATCCATGCATTCTTGGAGATGTCCATAGAAAGCATTTGTGAAGGATTCGGCATTGTGGGATGTGGTATCCACTGGCACAGTGGGCTTAAAGGATACCATCTCAGTCTTAAGAAGAGTGAAGTCTGCTTTTGAGAAGTTTTTCACTGTGGTCTTTTGTGCTGGGGGAGGAGGTGGGATATGTATATCCAGGGTGATTAGTTTGTGGTCAGATCTCACTAGTGAGGGGTATACTTCCGGTGTGGAGCATTTTGTCCCCATGTTTGTGATGATCAGGTCTAGTATATTATCTCCCCTAGTGGGAGAGGTGACTAATTGTTCCAGTGCATTTGAATTTATGAATTCCAGGAACCTTTGGGCTAGGGTATTAGGGCTAGAATAATGTACCCAATCTATGTTTGGGTAGTTGAAGTCTCCCAGTATGATGATATTTTGTGATACATTCTTATCCTCCAATGTCTTCAGAAAGGCTGAGTGGAGTTCTTGAGATTGGGAGGGTGGTCTGTAACATGCTACCAGTTGTATAGCAGTTTTGCCTATGGTTAGTTGCACCTGTATGGTCTCTGATGCTTCATGTGTTGCTACTAACCTGGAGGTGTGGGTGTCCTTGATGAATATGGACACTCCCCCTCCCTTTGTGGTTCAGCCCGGGTTTTGGGGCCGAAAAGCATGATATGAGGTATAGCCTGGTAATGCTGGGGTGCTCTCAGAAGCCTTGAACCAGGTTTCAGTTACTGCACAGACGTCGATGTTCTGCATGCTGAGGAGTGCATCAAGTGCTTGCATCTTGAGATTTAGACTTCTGGCATTGAGCAGCATTACCCTTAGTTTTTTTCCATTATTGTTTTCTAAGGAGGTGGGTTTGTCTTTTGAGCCTTGCCTAAAAAAGGCACTATGGGGGTGGCAAGAGCCTTAGCCAATATCCGGAAGCCCAGTGGTGACAGGTGTAAGCCATCCCTTGCGAAGCAGCATGGCTTGTCCAACATGTCATCCCAGGCAGACAGACACTGGATCCCCTTAGAATGACACCAGTACTTGAGCCAATTGTTAAAGCTGATCATCTTGTCTTTGTATTGTGGTATCATTCTTGGTGAGGGCAAGATGCTGCTCAGGGTCAGGGTAATACCAGCCTGGGCTACATAATCGGAGAGCTCCTCTATGTCTCTTTTCATGTAGTCCAGGGATGTATGTCTCAGGTCATTCACACCAGCATGGACAATGACGGAGTCATATTTGTACTTGCTTTGGAGTGACTTGAGTGCGTGTGTTATGTGGCGGATCCTAGCTCCCGATAGACAGCTCACAGTCACGTTCTCCTTGTTCAGCCTGGTCAGTGGGACATCAGTGTGTCTGACTATAGAGTCACCTATTACTAGTGTATCAGGCAAGGTGCTTGGCCTTAAGGGCTGTGATTGGTTGACACACTGATTTATTGAAGTATGTGTTGCATGTGTTTTGTTTTGAGGTGGTGGATTTTTGGGTGTCTGCTTTGGGAGCCTCTGTTGTTTTGGTAAGTTTTTATTAGAGCCTCCGAGTATGTCTTTGTGTTTTTATGTGTTTGGTTTGCAGTTGTGGTAGGTCTATGTGGGACTGGGATTGTTGTGTGTGTGGTTGCCATCTCCTCCTGTCTGGTCATGCCAGCCCTGAGTTGAGAGAGTTCAGCCTCCAGTTTGGCTATATAGTTGCATCTCTCACATGTATTTGTGTTTGTTGGGAGGAGGAGAGGGTTGTCTGTGTACATGAGACAATTGTAGCATTGTCTCAAGATATCCAGATTGACCAGCTGAAGTGGAGACTACGCCAGTAATCTACCACTCGACATACTAGAACTGTATAAGGGAATGCTGTACCTTTAAGGGAAGTGGATATTCACAGGGGTGGTAGGCAGATGTAGTGCTTTACTTAGTATGAGAGTGCTTACTTAGTAGAGAAGTATTGAGAACAAGTGCTAGGCTTATAATATAGTAAATAGTCTGGTTATACTAAGAGTAGAGCTTCCTTAAGGGAAAATTTGAAGAGCAGACTTGGCGGAGCCAGAAAAAGTTTAACCTTGTTTAACCGATGAGCACAACTGCTCAAAGCCGTGCAAACGTGGATTTTAAACAGTGAACTACAAAAGAGCTAGAAATGGTCCAAAACAACCAATTACTACAGCTTCTTGTGCGGAGGTCACTTCCTACAGGGACAGGTAGGCTGCTCAAGGCTCCCCACTCCCACTGGTGAGCAAAGAAACTTCCTTCTATCCAAGTAAGGTAATGGACAACACAGGAACTACACCACAGCCCAGAATACAGCAATGCCTGTAAACTGGTCCAAACTAGTTGAGGAAGGCGGGAAAACAAGGATTCTTTTTTTGTTTTTTTTTTTGTTTTTTTTGGTAGAAACACACAGAAAATGCAGGAACAGTGATAAATTAGTTACACAGGCTAGCACACTTTAGTGGGCAGCCTCCACAGTTAAATTAAACAAACAAACAACAAACTTTCGATCAAATTCGACTAAAATGTAACTTTAAGTGCAGATTTTAAAATAATGCAGCAAACAGTTAAAAAACAGTTCAAGCTAGTTCAGGGTAAGCTACAGAAGCTATTCCAAGTGAAAAAAAGCAAAGATACTTAAATCCAGAAAGTGGTCACTTTTCTGAGTTCCCTGCTGCTAGGACCACTCTGCAGACCCACGAGGAGCTTGTCTGAGTAGTATAGCCGGAAAAAACTGCCCAGAGGCGGATTTTAAACAGTGAACTACAAAAGAGCTAGAAATGGTCCAAAACAACCAATTACTACAGCTTCTTGTGCTGAGGTCACTTCCTACAGGGACAGGAAGGCTGCTCAAGGCTCCCCACTCCCACTGGTGAGCAAAGAAACTTCCTTCTATCCAAGTAAGGTAATGGACAACACAGGAACTACACCACAGCCCAGAATACAGCAATGCCTGTAAACTGGTCTAAACTAGTCGAGGAAGGCGGGAAAACAAGGATTATTTTTTTGTTTTTTTGGTAGAAACACACAGAAAATGCAGGAACAGTGAGAAATTAGTTACACAGGCTAGCACACTTTAGTGGGCAGCCTCCACAGTTAAATTAAACAAACAAACAACAAACTTTCGATCAAATTCAACTAAAAATGTAACTTTAAGTGCAGATTTTAAAATAATGCAGCAAACAGTTAAAAAACAGTTCAAGCTAGTTTCTCGGTTTCAATCTCTCTTGTAAACATAACGGTTATGGTCCCCAAAATGCTTCAGTAAAGACTAACCATTATGAGTTGTCATTAGATATGTAATTTAACACCAATCTAATGAAGTACAAGTCTTGTCTTTGAATGTTGATTGATATCATAACTGCATGCATATTGTCATTTTTTTCAGAAGAATGCAATTTTCTTCCCTGGAGAGACTTTATTGTAGTACAGATTATAAATTCTGCCAGTGCAGGGGACTGTGCAGTGCTATTTTTTCTTATTAATGTACTTGTGTTTTGGGCTATGAGGCACTTTGTGGTTTATTTTAAATTATAGAATCCAGTATTTCAAAAGCTGATCTTGTCAAATCAAATCTTGAATTTATTATCATAAATTAGATATAATAAGATAGTGTAAAGGGTGAGGATGAGATGAAGAGATGGACACTGAATTTGACTAAACAAGTTTTCTGGGAACAATTTTGTATGTTGGATGACTGGAGAGACGTGAATTGAAATAATTAAGTGCCCTTTGCAAGATATGTTGAGATTTGTGTTTGAGGGGAAAGTAAAGACTTATGAAACATGAAGTTTATTGATTTAGTGCAAACTTCAGCTTCAGAATTTGTGGCTTTAATGCTAGAAGGTAATGATGAGACTTCTTTTCTTAAAGGGCTGGTAAGTTGGGTTTACAAAGCCTTGAACATTTGAAGGCTACAGGCTGCCAGGCTATAAATATTATTGTGCAGATGGCAAAATGCATTTGAAATTGAAAGTGTTCTGCTCACCAGGATAGAGCTGTGTCATTTGTCAAAATACATAGCCACGTCGAGGAGGTTTAGAATTTTTACATGGAGTCATTTGCAGTTTTATACTTTTCATTTTATACTTTTTTAATTTTATTTTTATATGTATTTTGTTTTATTTTATTTTGCTTTTTAATATTTTTTTTATATATTTTCATTTTATAATTTATACGGACTGAATACAATTTTTTCATGAGTAAATCCTATTTATTGTAAATATTGGTGGGAAGAGAAGATAATTTAACTTAAGAGTATATGTTTTGCCATGTTCTTGGCAGAAAGTATTTAAAAGTGATTTTGAAAGTCTTTCATAGGGATGCCTGGCTGAGAAGTGCCACTTATGCAGAATTTATTCTTGGTGAGATTTAACAGGCAAATACATCTAGTTAAAACTGAAAAGGCTGTTTTAAATATTTTTGGCCAGGATTCATGAATGCCTACATATCATGTTAAGCTTTTGTGTGGGGTGAGCAGTGACACACAAACTGTTTGTGATTCAGCAACAGAATTGCACATCTCTCCCAGCAGCAAAATAATGGTTAGCAGCTAAATGTGCTAATGAGGAAATAAAGATATGAAGTACATGCTAATGAAGCAAATAATCATGGCAGATCGATTCAGAAATATATAGAACAAGTGCCTACACACCTATCTCACTTTAGTTGTGTATTCCTAGAAATGATGGAATACAGCTAGGATGACAATTTACAAATGTTATGTGTTGGTGCAGCCATTATAAATCTGTTTAACAGGGTCTTTACAAGTTATTCTGCTTCTGCTACTAGAACTTTGCCTAGAAGGCCCAGAAGGCATAGAGTATTCAGACCACATTTGACCTATTGTAGACTTTCTGAGATAGATATAATAGAGCACTACAGAGGTACTAAAGAGCAAAAAGTAAACATCTACCATTCTCATGTGAAGCTGAGTGGGAATCATAGAGAACACATGATAATGGAAACCAAGGTATGTGCAGCATTACATATAATAGATACAGGGACTTTCCAAAGACCCACAGGGGATACAGTGGGGGTGTCGTAGGATTTTGTCTAAGTAATACTACATCAGTTTCACACTGCAGTGCTGCAGTGTGTGGGAAAGCATATCTGTTTTCCACTTACCCTAGAGAATCGAGCTGCCTCTACACAAAAGTCTATTTCTTTTTTAGATATTAAAGTGTCTAAACAATATGATGGCACTTTGTCTACTTCTTTTTTAGATGTTAAAGTGTCTAAACAATCTGATGGCACTTTGTCTAGTACATTATTTAGGAAACCCCACCATTCCAACACTTTACTCCACGCATCCAGTTGGCATCCTAAACATATTACAGCAAATATACCTAAATCACAGTTTATGAAAATACATAGACTATGTTCCAAAAGTGAAGAATATATACATTTTGATAATGACCTTGTAGGTCATTTTGTTGAACGAGGATATTCATTGGCACAAGTTAGGCAGACAAGTGGGGAAGTACAATCATATTCAAGAAGAGAGCTTCTGAAATACAAAGATTGTGACCCTTGCTCTAGCAACAAAATAAGGTTCACTACCACCTATGGTAGGAACACTCATATATTTTCAGATATGAAACAACAACATTGGGGCATTCTATTAACAGCTGACAGGCTGGGTGAGTTGATAGGCCAGAGATGCCCATTTTCTTTTCGAAAGGGAAAAACGTTAAGTAGTTACTTTAGCCATTATAAACAGTTTTTACCCTCTATAAATTATATACAAACTAGTATAGATGGCACACAAGTGCTGGGTTGTTACCCCTGTGGCCACTGCTCTTTTTGTAAATTTATATGTTCAGCTAAGGAATTTTCAAGTAATAATATATCTAGTTTATTTTTCCATCAGAATGTTTGGCAATTGTAATAGTGACTGAGCTATATATCTGGCTATCTGCTCTTGCACAGCCTTTTATGTAGGTCAAACTTCTAGACCATTAAAATTGCAAATTTCAGAACATCTAACTAGCATTAGAAATAAGTATCTGGCTAATGCCTTATATAAACATACTATTATACACAAAACAGCAATGTTTAAATTCATTATTATTGATAGGGTGTTGGGACACAGATAAATGAAAAGTGGTTGGCATAATGTTTTGAACAAAAGAGAAAAGTCTTGGATAGTAAAATTGGGGAGATTGTTTCCACCTGGTCTTAATGAACATTTGTAATAATTGTTTAATAAGATATAATTATTCTATTATGTGATGATATATAAGATGGGGAAGGTACTGATGTGTTTTACATTGAAAAAGGCCTGTGGGCAGAAACCTGTCTGTTTCTGTACATTAAAATTAGATATTTGTTCTAATTGGGTGCTGGCTGTTTTGTTCTTTTAGGTAGGTCAATGACACCTTCATCTAGTATATACATAGATGATCAAGTGTGGTTATAGAATCTTATAAATAGAAAATAAATGGTAAGTAGTTAAGGCACAAATGAGGAACTGCAATCCAACAGAGGAAAGAAAAAGGGTATTTATCCCAAAACATGTTTGGTCTGCTCACTACTATCCATCAGACATAAGTTGCCTAAGTTATATACCCAGCGTAGACCAGGGCAATCTCAGCATCATCTGCAAGTGGCTGAGCAAGCCCTAATTCATAAGTAATAATACTGTACTACTAAAAATACTACTACTACAAATATGAGCACAACAGCTTCTAACACTGTTGAACCTAAGCAGAATAAAACAAAAATGAAATTCAGTCCATATCTTGATGAAAGCAGGCATCTGACTAAGCAAGCCTTAACTGTCCACTCTGCACATCAGAAAAAAGCAACCCTAAAACACAAAGAAATGTGCAATGGTGGGCATAGAAATCATCACTTGCATGGGGGGGGGGTGTACAGGAGTGCAAGCCTGACATAAAAGAGGTGTGCGCGTGTGTATGCGCGCATGTGTGTGTGTGCGTGCGCATGTGTGTGTGTGTGTGTGTGTGTGTGTATGCGCACGCGCGCATGTGTGTGTGTGTGTGTGTGTGTGTGTGTGTGTGTGTGTGTGTGTGTGTGTGTATGTGTGTGTGTGTGTGTGTGTGTGTGTGTGTGTGTGAGTGTGTGTGTGTGTGTGTATGTGTGGTGGCATTGGCAATGAAAATGTGTAGTGTGTGTCACTTTTCGGGAGCACAACCATAGCATTTGTGGTAGCACTATGCCTTGTCATCCTGGACAGGTGTCAGTTACGCATAGTAAAGGATTCATTTCACTGCTGCTCCTATGACCATATAAACTACCTCTACCAGGAGATGCACCACTAGTTTCATGACCCTGTATAAAATTGTGGGGGGTATCTGAATGTGAACAATGTCTGCTTGATGAGCTCTTATCATGACTGCATCCGCAGCCATGATCATGTGGTCTGCCACACCTTAACCACAGATGGAACAGTGAAAGTAGTACTTCTACATAAGGGGGACCTGGCACACAGCCACATCAGATAACATCTGATGATATAACAGCTCTTTGGCCGTGTGAATGCTGACTCTCCCCACGAAGAAATTCCATAACAGACACTGGTTGGTCCAGTGTGTCATTCATCCGGTCCGAGGATTTACACACATGGTTCAAGTAGTCTTACATGTCAGATGCATGACACGCAGTACTCTGACTATCCCTTCTGAGGTCCTCGTGGAACTTGCCAGTGCCTTCACAATGGCCTTCCACATATTTTGAGTGGCAAATACTGACATACCAACATTAGGAGAAGGGAGGTAAGCAGGCTTTCTCTGAATACCTCTACAGACACCCTTTGTTACTTCACCATCACTTTTGCTTGGGGGGGATTCTGTCAGCTCTGTATCTGAGGTAACTACACTTCCCTGATCAGTCATGTTACCCTCAACCTGTCCAATCTCAGATAGTTCTATGTCATGGGTATGTGTAGGCATAGTGACTGTGTCCAAACTTTGGGGAGGGAATGTGGAATCCACATCTTCCATGTCAGAAATATCCTCTGCAACCCCAGACTGTACCTGTTCATCACTGCTATCATCACCAGATGCATCAATACTCCAACATCAGGCAGGTAGGAATTCCTCACTGCTGGTGCCAGCCTTATCATTGATTACACCAATAAAACAGAAACAAACCCCAGAAAAAAATGCAAAACAAATGATTGGAATATGCTAACTAAACTAAAATAAAGCAACAATAGAGGCAAATGCAAACAGACTTTATAGTAAATTATATTTAAAGATCTATATATAAATGAAGACAAATAATCTATGCCCAAACCATGTGGAGGTGGTCAATGAATCTCAATCCCAGATATCCCTAGACACACACAAAACTGAAACTGATAGAGGTATAATAAGCATTAAACAGAACAGGACCACTTAAACACAAGTAGTATAACTCTACACCACTCTTATTCGGATATATGAATGGCATACATAGAGCATCACTAGTGGACACCCTGTGGCTGTATTCCACCTCTTCCCTCCACATCCATCACAACACTGAGCAACTCCTCTGTGCTGCCTGGATCCATTACTGACAACAGGATCTCCTCAATCTTAATGAGTGATAGCATGCCCGCCCCAGTAGCACTTCATTCTTATATCACAGAACTGGTTCTCCTTATAGCATTCCTTATCATGTCTCTGACCCTATGTCAGATAGCCTTGTGGTCATGACCAAGGCCATCCACAGCATTCATATCATCAACAACCTGTCAACAGAACCAGTCACAGAAGGGCTTGTCAATTCACTATTTTATGTAAGATCCATGCCTGCTGAAGATGGAGGGCAAGCACAATTACCTCATTCTCAGCACTGGAGAACGCAGATTTTCATGGAATGGCTGGTTTAGATGCCATATCCCTGTAGTGACAAAAAAAAGAAAATATTCAGGCAACACAGCTGAGGGTGTGAGGCTGCAAGATGATCTAACACTGGGATAAAACAATAATTATGCAGACAGACATCATAATTTAAAATGTTAATAATGATATATCAGAATATGAAGATCTAAGCAATTCCTGTAAAATCCCCCATATACCCCATACTAAAAAAAAAAAAAAAACTTGTGATGGTACGAGCAATGAAACAATAACCCAATAACCAAACTTCTTTAGCATATATATAATTTTCAGAGCTTTCATCTTATGACTTCTTCGAACTAAAAACAGCACTTAAAAACTTCTGTACTTATATATACATACTCCTTAACACTTCATTACATCACACCATTAACCAATTTCCATTTAAAGTGCCACAATAAAATTTTAAATCTTAAGCCTATAAAAAACATTATTTGTTTACATACAATTTCCTATATTTCAAAAAAAATTTGATATTAATAATTTCATTCAGTCCTTGTGTTTTATCTGCCTGAAGTAGTATCTGCCACCAGGTTTCTCTTTGTTCTAAAAAAAATTTTTAAAAATCACCTCCCCTTGCATCTAACTTAACTATTTCTGAGACTGAAAAAATACATTTTTTATATGTCCTTCACTCGACTGTGTGCCTATATAAAGTGCTTTTTTTATCTCTATTTTTGATATTATAATAATGCTCCCTCATTCTTTTATATAATGATCTAGTAGTCATTCTTACATAAAACTAGAACATCCACTGCACAAACAAACATATACTACCTCTTTTGTTTTACAGGCGGCATGTCCTGGTACTTTTATAGTGCAGGGATAGCTTAATATATTAATAAATAGACCTTCTAATATATATATCTGCAGTACCTGCAGCATCCATATTTGTGCATACCTTGCTTTTTTTGAGTGTACAGGATATCTGGTGTGTACTTAGTGCAATCGCTTTTAAATATTTTTTTCAAAGTATAATTATTAATATAAACAAAACTGGGTTTAGTACCTACAACCTCAAACAAGTCTTTATTCCCTTCTAAAATCTTCCAGTTATTTTCTGTTATTGTCCTAATTTCTTTACTATCTACTGACATTTCCAAATTACAAGTGACTTTATGATGTTGTTTACTCCCCCCCCCAGTTGTTACATTAGTTCTAAATGATACCTTTAATATAGGGGGTATCTCTCATATCTTTTACTATAAATTTCATCTGCTAATTTACTAAGTTCACTTTTATTATAGCCGTTAGCAATAAAGTGAACTTAGATTGCTAGAGGGTATAATAAAAGTGAACTTTTATGATAGATAACATCATAGAGTTCTCATGGTATAGTAACAGTTAATGCACAGAGGAAAGCAGTTCAGTTCCATTTATATCAGAGATTCAATTACCAGGTGCGATGGCTCATACTTTGTAAAAGGTATATGCTATCAAGGTATTATGTACTACTGCAACTTAATTTAACTAAAGACAACAATGAATGTCAACAAACACATTGAGAATGTAATATATCTGTTTCTTCCAATGTTCTACTTATGATAGTCATCCAACATGCAAAACATGCCTATGAGTGCCAATATTTCATCTGAAATGTAGAAGAGATGTCATAATTAACCAGCGGTGGATAGAGTTGAGGTTGAACATTTGGAAATACACCAGTACACAAAATATTCTTGCTGCCATGTTTTAGATCTCAAGTGTACATTCAGGAAAGCATCACCAAATTTAATTCCCTTCCATTTCTGTGCTTTCTGTCATGCAATTGCAGTTGCCTGGCTTGTCTGTCATTGAGCACAAGCAGGTACATGCAAGATCCCAAGTGAATGCCAATTCTCGGCCATTTTTTTCCAGATATTCTTGAGAAGACATGGTGGACAATAAAGAGAATAGTGCTCAATTTAGAGGCCAAAGGTGGTGTTAGGAGAAGTCCACAATATTTTGGGCTCCTTGCTGAAGGTCATTGCAGGAAGACTATGCCAGGTGCCAGTACAAGACTGAGTTTTGGAATAGTTTCACCAAGGGTATAACCAGTGTAACTGGCATTCCATGTAGAGGTGAACAATATCATCAACATTACAATGATATGATAAGGTGCAAGCAGGACCTCCTTTGCCAGTGGGAGGAATATTTTTAAACCAATGACCTACTATGGTTGCATACGTATAGTGACCCATTACCAGTCTATACAATAGCATGGCATACTTTTTCTGTTCTGTATAGCTTCTGAAGAGATAGAATGGAATGGGGGCACATCAGTAGAGAATATAATCACTCAGAGTCACAGGTTAAATATGTCTCGGGTATGAATGATAGCCATTTAATAATAGCTCAGAAATTACCATCACTTTATAACTATTATGGACATCATCCATAATTGCCTGACACAGTCACAAATGAGTAGGCATACTCTGTATATAATAGACATGCTTGCTTGAAAAGCTCATGCAACATTGCATTAGCCAATGTTTCAGTCAACCTGTGTGAGGGTTCAAATCCAAGCAATAACAGTTCCTTTCTATTACTAAAAATGTGTTACTCTGCAATTAAGTTAGTATAACCTTGTAATTCATTTAACATGGACATTGTATGAGTGGGGATGCATAAAGTAGGGCTGGAATAGTCTCACAATTCATTGCCTAATGTGTATAATACTGACGAGATTATTGAATATTTTAACACACAAGTGTGGCTTCACTTCAATATATGGATATGACAAATCTTAAACTATTTGGCAACATGGATGGAATGAGATATGTTAAAATGACATATAATTTATGACATTTTCTGTTATCTCTACCCCACCCTATTTCTCTCTCTCTATTGCATTTTTTATTAAATGATATTTAGACCATAATTTCTGGTTTAACACAAATGACCATCAGCAAGGGGAGCTATGCTGTCCAAAGGAGAGTGGACCACCATCCCTCCACAGATGGCTCTCGTGGCACGACCACAGGCAGCATGGCCAACCAGCACATCTGGGTCACAATCTGTCAGCATCACCTCCACAACTCCTGCACTACCTGCTTCAGCTGAATCTTGTAGCTCTGCCCAGGGGACTGCTGTACTGGTACCCAATGGAAGTAGTGCCACTGAGATGGTGATTACATTACCCACAAAGAGCTGACAGCACTGGTGGAGACTATAATAATGAGGAATTTTGATGTCCACATATGCAGAATAGAAAATGTTCTGCATCAAAAAGCCAAATCAATGCTCTGCCCAACACTGCCATGGTATCTGTGAAAGGAGAAAGTGGTGAAATTTCTGATGCTGAGGACCAGATTCTCACTGTACTCATGCTGGATCAGGATATGTCCCCAAAGTCCTCTACCTATCACCAATCATGGTGTCCCCCAACATATCTTGTATGTCACCTTCACTGTATGCCTTCTATGTCCTCTATTTCTGCTCCTGCAACCCAATCTGCCATACCTACCCACCCTTCTTATCATTCAGTACCTTCCCCAACACTCCTCTCTCAAAAGAAAAAAAAAAAGAATGGGTACCTGTTTTACAAAAAATAGTATGCTCCATACATAGCTCTGCACTTCATTAATGTGTGTGTGGCACACCTGATTTGGTCCAAGTGGCCACACAGCATTATTTACTTGTTGTCACCCACCCCTGATGTGGTCAATATCCAAATCGCTGAAATTATTTGTACAAATATGCAGTTAGCTTGTGAAGAAGCAGATAGTTATGGTGCTCTCTCATTACCATCCTGCACATGCCTTTATTCTTGTGCAAGTGGCCTGTCTCTTCTTGACCACATTCTCACCAGTGTCATAACAACCCTTTTCACATGTTTAATCTGGAAAAAATAGATTTACATGTCATACACATGGTCATAAATGGCCCATAAACCAAACTCTCTATTTTTTGTCCACAACATTTATATGATGCTTGGCATTGCACACCACTGCTGAGTGACAGTAAATGATAGTTCACACCATATGACAAAAACTGAAGATTTTACTTGTGGCAGCAGTAATACAGCTATCATCAAGCAACTGTGCTTAGCCACTTTGTGGTACAGAAAGCAAGACTGATATCACTGCGAAGTGTCAGTTATTCTTAGATGCTTCACATGCATCATTGTTTACTGTACCCCTTATGGAATGTTTCAGTTGTCATTTCTGTCATGAAGTCTGATGCATGCATGCTGCCTTGTGCATCATTGTTTACTGTACCCCTTATGGAATATTTCAGTTGTCATTTCTGTCATGAAGTCTGATGCATGCATGCATGCTGCCTTGCTTCATACTGTTTTCATTGCTCCTTCAAATATTAGAGTTGGACAGCCTGAACTGAGATTTGCTTTGCGGTGTGATCACATAATTCTCTGGCCCAGAGAAAGTTGAGATGGATTGTCAGGGAATTAGAACAATATGACCCAGGATGGTTTGATCATGGACAATTTGACCCCAGGCATTTTGACCCCACTGCAATTGGATACACTTTCTTATTCAAATTTTCATTTATTGTTTATGAGAATAGTAGAGTAATTTGACTATTTGACTCTAATTAAATTTAATAACAGCTTTGTACAACTTAAAGTCTTTGTAGTTCTGTCAGTTCTGTGATTGAAACTAGCATAACATTTTTTTTCTGCTCAAATTGTCCAAGGCCAAAAATATTTTCATTCTTACCATTTTATTAGGGTCTTGCAGGTGGTAATAGTGCCATATTTTTAGTGTGCTGTGCTATAACTGTAGTTTGAAATTGTTTTGTCTTTCTAAGAATAAATACATCATGGCTTATGCATTGTAAATTAATGTAAGGAATGAAATGAATGTTTTTTGCTTATGCAAGGTATTTCTGGATTTAAGGTTTCAGTATATTGTAGTTTTATTAGTACAGTGACTGAAACTAGTGTAGCTGAAGTTTTATTCAGTGTATTTCAAGTTTTTAAAAAATATTTAAGTTTAAGGGTAAAAAAGTGTTTGTAAATGGGCCAGATTCAGGAAGGCTTACACGGAGTTCAAGAGTAGTGTAAGCCTCCGTGTAAGCCTCCTGATTCAGGAACAGCCCAAATCTCCGTGTAAGAGACAGCTAACACGTCTCTTACACGGACTGGGCGTGGAAATGCTCAATACCTCATTTGCAGCTCCAAGATATGCAAATGAGGTATTTGAACGATCCACGAAGCCAAAACCAGTCCGTGTAACGGACGTGTTAGCTGCAGAAATGTACTCAGCTGACAACTGAGTACATTTCTGCAAAATTAAAAATGGAGCTATGTCAGCTCCAAATAAAGTGCATATGTTTCATTAAGCATGCCAATGGCCAAATATGTGGCCATTGGCATGAAAAAATGTTGCAAAAATAAGTTATATAACTTTTTTTTCCACGGGATTTCTGGGTTTAACTGCAGCGCACACCCATAAGCGGGTGCGCTACCTAAAACTAAAACCGAAGCTTATAAGCCCACAATTGTGGGATTTATGTAGTACATTGAATGTCAATGGAGGGACTTGCAGACCAAAACAATATGGCCTCCGTGTAGTGGTTGTCAAGGGGAAGCTCG
>NC_056725.1:441837539-441905191 GCF_019279795.1 Protopterus annectens | reverse complement strand
TTTTTGGTTGTAAAAAACTTACTTCTGTTGGTGATGGGAATGTTACTGCTACATTGATATACATTGCATTTTTATTCATACACATTCATATCTAGCTCTGTTCAGCTACAGCATCCTGCTACACTTGCTTTATATGACTCTAGACAACTGTGGATGTTTGGTATTTCATACAACCATACTATCTGCATATTGCAAACGTACAGCAACATATCCAAATTGTGGGACACACATTCCAGCTTCAGTACTTTATTCCACACATTTCACTGTTTGGTTGTGCCTGTCACATTCATTTCATTCTGTACTGACTGCGGTATACTTTATTCAGGAGTTATTACAACTTTATTGGTGGATTCATACCTCTTTCTCACACTCTCACTTGTTTTATTTTTACAATTCAGGATGGTACTTAATTCTAGGCTTTATTGACATGTTTTACTTGGTTACAACAATCCTTTCCAACAGTCTCACTTGTGTCATGTTTCAGATTTTAAACGGGGATATATTTCACACATGTGTTTTACTCAGCTTGCGTAGCTGTAATTTACAGCCTGCTGCAGGTTATGTACTATTACATTACAGGTGGAACATCTTTATTTCAGACTTGTTTCTTTTTTATTTTTGGATTACAGGCTGCATCACACTTATGTAATCACACAATACTAGCAGAGTCTCTCTTACACTGTTACTTGCAATTTTTATTAATAAGTGACTACACTGCACTCTTTTGCAAGCTGTCATACTTATATTTTTTAACAGTTACAGGGAGAGAATTACTAACCTGCCTGGTGGTGCAACCGCACAAGCCTATCAGCATAGGCTCGATGATTCATGGAACGGACACCTGCAGCTGTAATATAAATGAAGTAATATTGGAATACACATCTCCATAATATCAGCTGGGTTAATTTCTTACATAAATAATTACATGTAACTTACTCAGTAGTGGGGCGTTGGGCATTTTCTGGGCCTCCTGGATCCAACAGTTCAGTTGGGCCTGCTTCCGTCTCTTCAGGTCCACATGGTGGTGATGGACCTGTTCACCAGTCCTTGGTATTCCTGTGGCACTGGTGAGATCATGTGCCAACCGGTCCCATGCCTCAGCCTTGTATGCTCCCCACAGGACCTGGCCCTGCATGAGTTGGGCCTCATGATCATGGACGAGGAGCCAAACCATATATTTGGACTCCCCAACACCCCACCTCTGTGCTCGGAAGCAACTACCCTCTCCTACACCTGCCATCCTGACTGCAAATCGATTCCACAATCAGTTATGCTGTGTATTCCTGCCTATGGGGCTTATATATGCCATTTTTCCCGCACTTATCTGTGATTGGCCATTTTGGAACTGTATCAGCTTCACAAAACCTGCTTTGGCATGCTTCTCTTTCCATTCATTCCTATATATATGCTAATACTGCATTTCTAAGAGCAACTGTCATGGCTTAGTGGTTCAGTACTTTGACTATGGTGCATGGTATCCTGAGTTTGAGCCTGGCCATTGCTTTGTTTTTTATTATGACTGTCTACACAAGCTAGGAGGTGTGTCTGTGTAAAGTCAGTTTTGATACAGCTTGCTCAACGTTGCCCGCCGGTTATCTTGGCATGGTGCGCGGTGCGCAGCTTCACGCAAATGGGTTACGCTGGTTTATGCATCATTTCGCTGTCAGCACATATATTACGCTCAGCTCAGCTACAGGCACACAGTTTCAGTGTGTTACAACACTGCTCAACCCCGGGCACTCATTTTACACCTGTTAAACCACTGCTCACCTACGGGCAGATATACTCAGCTTGTTAGAGCGTAGCTCAGCTATAGGCACTTCTGACATTTTATTTTTTTTTTATTATCTCATATTTCTTCAAAATACATGGCCCATTTCATTACATTTTACATAAAATATAATTTTATATATGTACATATATGTCAGGGAATTGTTTCGTGCTTATTTCACTCATCATCATCATCATCATCATTCTCTTTCGGCTTTTCCCATTAGGGGTCGCCACAGCGGATCATCTCTTTCCATTTCTTCCTATCCTCTGCATCTTGCTCTGTCAGACCAACCGCCTGCATGTCCTCTCTCACCACGTCCATAAACCTTATCTTAGGCCTTCCTCTATTCCTCTTACCTGGCAGCTCCATCCTTAGCATCTTTTTCCCAATATACCCATCATCCCTCCTCAGCACATGTCCAAACCAACGCAATCTCGTCTCTCTTGCTTTGTCTCCAAACTGTCCAACATGAGCTGACCCTCTAATATACCGATTCCTAATCCTATCCATCCTAGTCACACCGATTGCAAATCTTAACATCTTTAACTCTGCCACATCCAGCTCTGACTCCTGCCGTTTTGTCAATGCCACTGTCTCCAACCCATATAACATAGCTGGTCTCACTACACTCTTGTAGACCTTCCCTTTCACTCTTACGGATACCCATCTGTCACAAATCACTCCTGACACTCTTCTCCACCCATTCCACCCTGCCTGTACCCTCTTCTTCACCTCTCTTCCACATTCATCATTACTCTGAACTGTTTCATGCTTATTTCACTAGAAATAAAAATTGATGTTGTGGGGGCTCGAACCGTGACTGCCTAATCTTCAGCCGACGTCTCTACTGCTACGCTATCGCTTCTTGGCTTACTTTGCATATTTAGATCTTATATGCTTTTCCACTGACTGCTAACTGTGGCTAAGCGACTGGCACGCCGCTAAGCGCAATTACGGGCAAACATCTTTAGAACTTATAAAAAAAATATAACATGTTCATTCTTACTTTTTATGTTTATAGTCTGTGGGACCATGTGTTGTGTTGTGTTTGTTGACATTTAAGCGGACTCTCTCATGGGGGTTTACTTTTGGGACTGTTCATCTTCTGGGGGCGTGTCCGTTTTCAGGACTCACCCTGCAGACACGCCCCCTACATTCTTACACGGACCGTGTTAGCCTTGGGTGTGAGTCAGCATGCCCTCATGAATATGCATGGCATGCTGACGTCACACAGTTTAACTGCAGCCTCCATGTAAGACTTGTAACTCTTACACGGAGGCTTCGTGAATCCTGCCCTATGCCTTAGACTGAGATGGAATGCTTTTAGATACCACAATCTCATACATGGTATATATTTTCCATTTCTCAGTTTCAATCTCTCTTGTAAACATAGCAGTTATGGTCCCCAAAATGCTTCAGTAAAGACTGACCATTATGAGTTGTCATTAGATATGTAATTTAACACCAATCTAATGAAGTACAAGTCTTGTCTTTGAATGTTGATTGAGATCATAACTGCATGCATATTGTCATTTTTTTCAGAAGAATGCAATTTTCTTCCCTGGAGAGACTTTATTGTAGTACAGATTATAAATTCTGCCAGTGCAGGGGACTGTGCAGTGCTATTTTTTCTTATTAATGTACTTGTGTTTTGGGCTTTGAGGCACTTTGTGGTTTATTTTACATTATAGAATCCAGTATTTCAAAAGCTGATCTTGTCAAATCAAATCTTGAATTTATTATCATAAATTAGATATAATAAGATAGTGTACGGGGTGAGGATGAGATGAAGAGATGGACATTGAATTTGACTAAACAAGTTTTCTGGGAACAATTTTGTATGTTGGATGACTGGAGAGAAGTGAATTGAAATAATTAATAAGTGCCCTTTGCAAGATATGTTGAGATTTGTGTTTGAGGGGAAAGTAAAGACTTATGAAACATGAAGTTTATTGTTTTAGTGCAAACTTAAGCTTCAGAATTTGTGACTTTAATGCTAGAAGGTAATGATGAGACTTCTTTTCTTAAAGGGCTGGTAAGTTGGGTTTACAAAGCCTTGAACATTTGAAGGCTATAGGCTGCCAGGCTATAAATATTATTGTGTAGATGGCAAAATGCATTTGAAATTGAAAGTGTTCTGCTCACCAGGATAGAGCTGTGTCATTTGTCAAGATACATAGCCACGTCGAGGAGGTTTAGAATTTTTACATGGAGTCATTTGCAGTTTTATACTTTTCATTTTATACTTTTTTAATTTTAATTTTATATTTATTTTGTTTTATTTTATTTTGGTTTTTAATATTTTTTTTATATATTTTCATTTTATAATTTATACTGACTGAATACAATTTTTTCATGAGTAAATTCTATTTATTGTAAATATTGGTGGGAAGAGAAGATAATTTAACTTAAGAGTATATGTTCTTGGCAGAAAGTATTTAAAAGTGATTTTGAAAATCTTTCATAGGATTGCCTGGCTGAGAAGTGCCACTTATGCAGAATTTATTCTTGGTGAGATTTAACAGGCAAACACATCTAGTTAAAACTGAAAAGGCTGTTTTAAATATTTTTGGCCAGGATTCATGAATGCCTACACATCATGTTAAGCTTTTGTGTGGGGTGAGCAGTGACACGCAAGCTGTTTGTGATTCAGCAACAGAACTGCACATCTCTCCCAGCAGCAAAATAATGGTTAGCAGCTGAATGTGCTAATGAGGAAATAAAGATATGAAGTACATGCTAATGAAGCACATAATCATGGCAGATCGATTCAGAAATATATAGAACAAGTGCCTACACACCTATCTCACTTTAGTTGTGTATTCCTAGAAATGATGGAATACAGCTAGGATGGCAATTTACAAATTTTAGGTGTTGGTGCAGCCATTATAAATCTGTTTAACAGGGTCTTTACAAGTTCTTCTGCTTCTGCTACTAGAACTTGGCCTAGAAGGCCCAGAAGGCATAGAGTATTCAGACCACATTTGACCTATTGTAGACTTTCTGAGATAGATATAATAGAGCACTACAGGGGTACTAAAGAGCAAATAGTAAACATCTACCATTCTCATGTGGAGCTGAGTGGGAATCATAGAGAACACATGATAATGGAAACCAAGGTATGTGCAGCATTACATATAATAGATACAGGGACTTTCCAAAGACCCACAGGGGACAGAGTGGGGGTGTTGTAGGATAAGTAATACTACATCAGTTTCACACTGCAGTGCTGCAGTGTGTGGGAAAGCATATCTGTTTTCCACTTACCCTAGAGAATCGAGCTGCCTCTACACAAAAGTCTATTTCTTTTTTAGATACTAAAGTGTCTAAACAATCTGATGGCACTTTGTCTACTTCTTTTTTAGATGTTAAAGTGTCTAAACAATCTGATGGCACTTTGTCTAGTACATTATTTAGGAAACCCCACCATTCCAACACTTTACTCCACGCATCCAGTTGTCATCCTAAACATATTACAGCAAATATACCTAAATCACAGTTTATGAGAATGCATAGACTATGTTCCAAAAGTGAAGAATATATACATTTTGATAATGACCTTGTAGGTCATTTTGTTGAACGAGGATATTCATTGGCACAAGTTAGGCAGACAAGTAGGGAAGTACAATCATATTCAAGAAGAGAGCTTCTGAAATACAAAGATTGTGACCCTTGCTCTAGCAACAAAATAAGATTCACTACCACCTATGGTAGGAACACTCATAGATTTTCAGATATGAAACAACAACATTGGGACATTCTATTAACAGCTGACAGGCTGGGTGAGTTGATAGGCCAGAGATGCCCATTTTCTTTTCGAAAGGGAAAAACTTTAAATAGTTACTTTAGCCATTATAAACAGTTTTTACCCTCTATAAATTCTATACAAACTACTATAGATGGCACACAAGTGGTGGGTTGTTACCCCTGTGACCACTGCTCTTTTTGTAAATTTATATGTTCAACTAAGGAATTTTCAAGTAATAATACATCTAGGTTTTTTTTCCATCAGAATGTTTGGCAATTGTAATAGTGACTGGGCTATATATCTAGCTATCTGCTCTTGCACAGCCTTTTATGTAGGTCAAACTTCTAGACCATTAAAATTGCGAATTTCAGAACATCTAACTAGCATTAGAAATAAGTATCTGGCTAATGCCTTATTTAAACATACTATTATACACAAAACAGCGATGTTTAAATTCATTATTATTGATAGGGTGTTGGGACACAGATCAATGAAAAGTGGTTGGCATAATGTTTTGAACAAAAAAAAAAGTCTTGGATAGCAAAACTGGGGAGATTGTTTCCACCTGGTCTTAATGAACATTTGTAATAATTGTTTAATAAGATATAATTATTCTATTATGTGATGATATATAAGATGGGGAATGTACTGATGTGTTTTACATTGAAAAAGGCCTGTGGGCAGAAACCTGTCTGTTTTTGTACATTAAAATTAGATGTTTGTTCTAGCTGGGTGCTGGCTGTTTTGTTTTTTAGGTAGGTCAATGACACCTTCATCTAGTATATAAATAGATGATCAAGTGTGGTTATAGAATCTTATAAACAGAAAATAAATGGTAAGTAGTTAGGGCACAAATGAGGAACTGCAAACCAACAGAGGAAAGAAAAAGGGTATTTATCCCAAAACATGTTTGGTCTGCTCACTACTATCCATCAGATATACGTTGCCTAAGTTATATACCCAGCGTAGACCAGGGCAATCTCAGCATCATCTGCAAGTGGCTGAGCAAGCCCTAAATCATAAGTAATAATACTGTACTACTAA
Source organism: Protopterus annectens (assembly GCF_019279795.1). Lineage (NCBI taxonomy): Eukaryota > Metazoa > Chordata > Ceratodontiformes > Protopteridae > Protopterus > Protopterus annectens. The sequence continues at coordinate 441,898,625 of NC_056725.1, read as the reverse complement.
AAATACTACTATTACAAATATGAGCACAACAGCTTCTAACACTGTTGAACCTAAGCAGAATAAAACAAAAATGAAATTCAGTCAATATCTTGATGAAAGCAGGTATCTGACTAAGCAAGCCTTAGCTGTCCACTCTGTACATCAGAAAAAAGCAACCCTAAAACACAAAGAAATGTGCAATGGTGGGCATAGAAATCATCACTTGCATGGGGGGGGGGGTGTACAGGAGTGCAAGCCTGACATAAAAGAGGCGTGCACGCGTGTGTGTGTGTGCGCGTGTGTGCGTGTGTGTGTGTGTGTGTGTGCGTGTGTGTGTGTGTGTGTGTGTGTGTGTGTGTGTGTGTGTGTGTGTGTGTGTGTGTGTGGTGGCATTGGCAATGAAAATGTGTAGTGTGTGTCACTTTTCGGGAGCACAACCAAAGCATTTGTGGTAGCACTATGCCTTGTCATCCTGGACAGGTGTGAGTTATGCATAGTAAATGATTCATTTCACTGCTGCTCCCATGACCACATAAACTATCTCTACCAGGAGATGCACCACTAGTTTCATGACCCTGTATAAAATTGGGGGGGGGGGGTATCTGAATGTGAACAATGTCTGCTTGATGAGCTCTTATCATGACTGCATCCACAGCCATGATCATGTGGTCTGCCACACCTTAACCACAGATGGAACAGTGAAAGTAGTACATCTACATAAGGGGACCTGGCATGGCCACAGCCACATCAGATAACATCTGATGATATAACAGCTCTTTGGCCTTGTGAATGCTGTCCCTCCCCATGAAGAAATTCCATAACAGACACTGGTTGGACCATTGTGTCAATCATCTGGTCCGAGGAGTTACACACATGGTTCAAGTAGTCTTACATGTCAGATGCATGACACGCAGTACTCTGACTATCCCTCCTGAGGTCCTCGTGGAACTTGCCAGTGCCTTCACAATGGCCTTCCACATATTTTGAATGGCAAATACTGACATACCAACATTAGGAGAAGGGAGGTAAGCAGGCTTTCTCTGAACACATCTACGGACACCCTTTCTGTTACTTCACCATCACTTTTGCTTGGGGGGGGATTCTGTCAGCTCTGTATCTGAGGTAACTACACTGCGCTGATCAGTCATGTTACCCTCAACCTGTCCAATCTCAGATAGTTCTATGTCATGGGTATGTGTAGGCATAGTGACTTTGTCCAAACTTTGGGGAGGGAATGTGGAATCCACATCTTCCATGTCAGACATATCCTCTGCAACCCCAGACTGTACCTGTTCATCACTGCTATCATCATCAGATGCATCAATACTCCAACATCAGGCAGGTGGGAATTCCTCACTGCTGGTGCCAGCCTTATCATTGATTACACAACAAACTCCACGTAATTGTAGAACCAAGTACCAAACAAAGTAAAGAAATCCAGGCCACCTGTTTGAGGTAAAAAACAATCTTTATAGAAAGTCCACAATAAATTATAAGCGCTTTCGTCTACAAGCTAGACTTCTTCAGATAAGAAACAAATTACATCTGCTGCCCTTCCATTATATAGCACTGCCCCCAAATTAATCAATTAACATTTCAAAAAATCAATTGACATTTAAAAGGGGCTCTTTTTTTAAAAATTGCATTTTCCATATGTTTAATATATTTAATATCTCCATGTCTTACCAAGACACAGCTCCTACAAAACTATTTTAAAAAATTATTTTAAAAAATATATATAAAAATATATATTTTATAAAACATACAAACACTTTAAACCAAAAAAAATGCTGTAAATGATATAAAGTGAACCACATCTCACATTATTACAACAAAAAATTGTGCATATAAAGAAAACCGTTTAACTTCTATCCATGAATTTCTATATTAAAAACACAATATCAATAATCCTGTCAAGGATAGTATACAAAGGTACATAATAACATACATATCATACTATATAGAGGGAAAAACATCCCGTATGAAATACTCATTATTCACAGGGGATATATACCTATTAAATATGAATGTGAAACAATATGAAGCTAGGGCAAAATGTACTAAATGGTTTCTGCTTTAGATACTAAAACTGGTTTGATGGTCACATATTCATTAAGTCCCAGTGTAATAAATGATTTTAGTCTCATTTGCCATTTCAGTTCTTTACCCAACAAAATATTTTTTATATCTCCCCCCTTCCCATTATTGTCTGTGATGGAATCAATAATGCCAAATTTAAAACCATTATATGCTGGGCACACCAATGAGTGTTTGTAAAGGGCACTCGTCTCTTTCCCTGTTCTTATATCATATTGGTGTTCGTACATTCTATCTTTTAGTGCCCTATCAGTTTTTCCTATATAGAATGCATGACAGCCCTCACATTTAGCCATATATACGACCATCCTGGTTTTGCAGTTGCCCTTACAAAATCTTACCACACTATTCAAGTCATTATTTAACCTAATCCATGTATCTCTCAAAATCATATTACATAAATTACAATTGCCACAAGAAGTAGTGGCCTTTAAAATACCTTTCTTTTTCTCTCCTTCCTCAAACATTCTTTTAAAGTTTTTTTCCGGTTCTATAAGTGAAAAACGTGTGTTCCCAACTGTTTCATATATTTCCTTATTAATTTTCAATGTATTCCAGTTTTTTCTAATAATATTGGTGAATGATCCAGAAAACATGTTGTATTCTAAGACACAAGCCCCATAGAAATTTTTTCCTTCCTTCTCTTTTTTTGTATTTACATTTATAGTAGTTCTTCCCAAAAGTGCCACATATTTATTACCCCAGCCCCTATATACTTCATCTAAAATTTCAACGACCATACCAGTAGGGTATCCCCTTTCTATGAATATTTTACCCAGAAAGAGAAACTCTTTCAGCAAGTCGTTGAAATCAGAGGTCATTCTAGCTATTCTGACAGCTTGACCTTTTATAATACTTTTCTTTTGCATCTCGGGATGGTGGCTGGTGTAGTGTAAATAGCTATTACACCAGGTATCCTTACGGTATATTTTAGATATAAAACCAATAGATGTTTTAATAATGGTAGTATCTAAATAATTAATACTATCTACATTCCATGTGTGTGTGAAACATAAAAAGGAGGTACTCGTATTTATGTAGTCCATAAATTGCTCCAAAATGTCCTGAGTACTATCCCACAATATAAAAATATCGTCAAGGAACCTTAAGTAAAGTCTTATATATTTTTGGAAATGACTAGGAAATACATATCTATTTTCCCATTCTAAAAGAACCAAATTGGCGTAGACGGGGGCACATGCTGCCCCCATAGCAACACCGCTCCTTTGTTGGTAGTATTCCCTTTGGAAGCTTTATTTATTTATTTATTTTATTTTATTTTACATTTGGTGACCGGGCTAGTCTAGCTGGAGAAATATCCGTTTTCAGTAGAGGCCCGGGGAGAAAAGCTCCAATTACAAGAATTACAAGAATTAAAACAATCATTAACAATAAAAGATAATAAGCAACATAAAATAGGTACAAAGTTGTACATTTGTAAGAATTTAACAATAATAAAGCCAAAAAAGCAGAACCATAATCTGTCAGAGAAATAGTTGTTTAACAGTCATGGACTAAGGAACACATACAGTTAGATACTAAACAACATTCAATATGTGCTAGAGAGAAAGAGAAAAAAAATGTTAGAGGCAATCTAAAGATAAGTCTGTCTACAATAAAAGTTAGTTTTATAGTGGGAAAGTTAGGAGTAAATGAAAGGGGGAAGTTGTGAGTAATTCAGAAGTAATTTCAGTCAGGATTAGTACAAGGACATAGCCATTGAGTTTTTAGATGTTCTTTGATATGTTTCTTGAAAAGGAATGTAGAGTCTAGGTTTGCTATTTCCTGAGGTAGTTGATTCCAGATTTTCCCTACAGCATTTGAAAATAATGAGTCTCCAGCTTTATTCTTTGATTTGGTTAAGGCTACAAGGAGTTTGTTAGCCGACCGTAGTGTGGCTAGGTTTTTATAAGGTGAAATCAGTTTTGTAAGGCTAGGGGTAGCGTCTGGGAAAAAGAGGGTCTTATGAATGATTATTAATTGTTGATAGAGTAAGTGGTTGTCGAGTTCTAACCAATCTAGTTGCTTGAGGTTAATACAGTGGTGGGTTCTAAAAGGGGTAGCAGTAATGAATCTAGTAATACTATTGTAGCAGGTAGAAAGTTTGGTGATGTTGTTTTTAGACAGGTTTGTATATATAGCAGAGGCATAGAAAAGGGTGGAGATCAGGTGGCTCTGGGCTACAGTTTTTCTAGCAGAAGGGGTAAGAAAGGGTTTAATTCTGTAGAGAGTACCGATTTTTTTATTAACTGATTTAATGGTGTTGTTAATGTGGTCATCAAAATTAAGATGATTGTCAATTGTTACACCTCCGCATCAGTAATTTTTGGCAGAAGTTTTACGCCGGATGCCCTTCCTGACGCAACCCTCCCCATTTATCCGGGCTTGGGACCGGCACAAAGAAATGCACTGGCTTGTGCATCCCCAGTGGCTGGGTTATGGCTATGATGTTTGCAGATGACATTGTGATCTGTAGTGAGAGTAGGAATCAGGTTGAGGAGACTCTGGAGAGGTGGAGATATGCTCTAGAGAGCAGAGGAATGAGGGTCAGCAGGGCTAAGACAGAATATATGTGTGTAAATGAGAGGGAGGGTAGAGGAATGGTGAGGATGCAGGGAGTAGAGTTGGTAAAGGTGGACGAGTTTAAGTACTTGGGATCAACAGTTCAGAGTAATGGTGAATGTGGAAGAGAGGTGAAGAAGAGAGTACAGGCAGGGTGGAATGGGTGGAGAAGAGTGTCAGGAGTGATTTGTGACAGACGGTATCCGTAGAGTGAAAGGGAAGGTCTACAAGAGTGTAGTGAGACCAGCTATGTTATATGGGTTGAAGACAGTGGCATTGACAAAAGGCAGGAGTCAGAGCTGGATGTGGCAGAGTTAAAGATGTTAAGATTTGCAATCGGTGTGACTAGGATGGATAGGATTAGGAATCGGTATATTAGAGGGTCAGCTCATGTTGGACAGTTTGGAGACAAAGCAAGAGAGACAAGATTGCGTTGGTTTGGACATGTGCTGAGGAGGGATGATGGGTATATTGGGAAAAAGATGCTAAGGATGGAGCTGCCAGGTAAGAGGAATAGAGGAAGGCCTAAGATAAGGTTTATGGACGTGGTGAGAGAGGACATGCAGGCGGTTGGTGTGACAGAGCAAGATGCAGAGGATAGGAAGAAATGGAAAGAGATGATCCGCTGTGGCGACCCCTAACGGGAAAAGCCGAAAGAGAATGATGATGATGATGTCAATTGTTACACCTAATAGGCGAGTGGACATATCTGGACTAATACAGGTAGCATTGTTAGAGGAGATAGTGAAGAAAGGTGTCAGTGATTTGTGTGTAGGGGTAAAGAGAAGAAGTTTTGTTTTTTTGGGATTAAGAAGGAGGGAGAGTTCCATAAACCACTTTTCAACATTATGGAAGACTGTTTGGGTGAGGATGTAATTATTGTCTAAAATCACTTCCATAAGTTCCAAAGTTAACAAAATCTTATCACCAGAAAGAGTAGAATATTTGTAGAGACTTCTCCCAAAATGTTCATGCCCTTCCAAACGAGGAATACTTGTAAACAGATCTTTAATATCTATTGTCAAGAAGCTGCAACTCTCAGTCCATATACCTTTGGTAAGTTTGCTGAGAAATTCCCATGAATCTTTTATGAGATGAGGTGTTTTTTCCACTATTTCCTTTGTATAATTATCCACAAATATTGCTAAAGGATGGGTCTTAGAGTTTTTTGCTGACACTGTGGGTCTATAGGGGGGTTCTCTGATGGATTTGTGAACTTTAGGTACACCAAAAAAGCAAGGTATAGAAGGATAGTTCTGTCTTAAAAAGTTGTGTAATTTAATATTTATCCTATTGTCCATCAAATATTCCTCCAACAGGGAATCTATTCTCCTATAAGCAATATTAATCTGTTTTTTTGATACTGGTGAATATGTGGAGGTGTCCAACAATATATCCATAATTGCATTGTTGTATTCCTCCACACCAAACAAAACCACCCCACCCCCTTTATCCGGCTTCATAATACGGCAGTTACCATGAGCTACCAATTCTTTCAATAAATGTGTTTCATCGACAGCCAAATTAGAATGTTGTGCTTTCCATATATTTCTTACATATTCTTCATAAATCTCTTCTGTTACAATTTTTTCAAACGTTAGCAATACAGGGTGTAGGGGTGGATTATATGTACTACTTCTCACCAGTCCTACAGATATACTGTTATAGTCATCTTTCTTATATTTATTAATATCTCTATTAATATTTTCACTGCCATTACTAAAACTGTTGTTCTTGTTGTTGAACATAATTTTTAAATTCAATTTCCTAAGATATAACTTTAAATCTATAAGCAAATTAGCTACATCTCCATAATTTGATTTCACAAATTTAAAACCTTTCGAGAAGAGTGTAAAGTGTTCCTTCGTCAAAGTAATTGAGGTATAATTGAATATCTTGAAACCATTGTATTCCATAACAATACCTTCCGTATCATCTATTGGTGTTATTTCCCCTTCCTTATTACTTTTTTCCAACCATAATTCATCCCATAAGTGTCTTGTGTTTGACCTGAATCCGAAGGGTATCGTGTTTTGTTTGCCAGACGCTCCGACCTTCTGGGTTCTAAAAAATGTTCACCTTCTTCTAGAAAGGAATCTAACTCATCCAAAGGTCTATGGGTATCAGTGCCTCCTGCTAATTCACCATCATTCACCAATACTCTATTTTCTAAGTGTTGGTCCCCTCGTATGTCCCTGTTCTTAAAAGCAGAATGTACCTTACTGCCCACATTGTTATAATTTTTATATGGACCAGGGTACATCTTACCCGTCTCATATTGTTGTTTGTCCCTTGCATACTTTTTTTGTTTTCTAAAGTATATGTTAGAAGCACTTTTATCTATTTTAGCTAACAACCTGTTGTATAAATGCTCAAACTCTGAAAACAACAGGTCGCTAACAATGTCACTATTTAATTTATTCACTTCAACAGTTAATGTAGCCAAAACCACTTCATTACACTTAATCAACCTAGACACTAGACCCATACCACATTCATTAAAAAATTAATGAAAATCATCAATAATAACTTCAGTGTAGTTTATACAAAAAGGGTATTTACATAATCTAAGTCCCTGTGGTACAATTATATTGTTAAAACAACATTTCAAATAACCATTGTCAATTTGCAAACATTTCAATTTAAACAGTTTTTTTTCCAGTAAAAAAAATCATCTCTTTCAATGTGGGCATTACTTTATAGATTTCCCCTCTGCAGTTGTTATTCAAACCACCGCAACTGCCATTAGAATTACTATTAAAGTCAAATTTTTTGTCCATCACTTCATTGAAGCATATAAATGGTGCCATGCCTGTACCATTACGCTTATCATTGGCTTCAATACATTTAGAAACATTAACATTAACAGCACCATGGTTTTCTAAACCAGAATTTCGAGCCAATAACACAGTACCTTGTTTCTCAGTGATAGTTGTACCACAACCTCGCCCATCTTTGTCAGGAATAGTCCAAGAACTGAAGCAATTGCACGAACCTGTGGATACTACTCCTTGTCGTTGAAAACTTTCTTTTGCAGCGCCTGTACCCGTCAACAGTCCACCATTACTCGCACACAGTTCTTCCGAGCGTGGAGATGATGTCATCATCACTGCTGAAGGTTTTAAAACTGCCAAGGATGTATAGTCTTTAACCACAGTGCCACCTCCTGGTGTGTTTTGGCTCAACAATTCAATGAGCCTAGTAAGGTCACCTTTTAATGAAGCCACTTCTTCCCGAACTTTCATGACTTCCTGCTCCGTTCTGACCACCCTGTCAGAACCATAATTTTCTTCATTAAGCAAAGTGGTAGAATCCGATGATAAATCTTCCATAATGGGGAGCAAAAATAGAAATGATTTGAAAAAACCTCAAAAGGCAGACAACTGGATGTCAACCAAAGAAACTCAACAAACTCCACGTAATTGTAGAACCAAGTACCAAACAAAGTAAAGAAATCCAGGCCACCTGTTTGAGGTAAAAAACAATCTTTATAGAAAGTCCACAATAAATTATAAGTGCTTTCGTCTACAAGCTAGACTTCTTCAGATAAGAAACAAATTACATCTGCTACCCTTCCATTATATAGCACTGCCCCCAAATTAATCAATTAACATTTCAAAAAATCAATTGACATTTAAAAGGGGCTCTTTTTTTAAAAATAGCATTTTCCATATGTTTAATATATTTAATATCTCCATGTCTTACCAAGACACAGCTCCTACAAAACTATTTTAAAAAATTATTTTAAAAAATATATATAAAAATATATATTTTATAAAACATACAAACACTTTAAACCAAAAAAAATGCTGTAAATGATATAAAGTGAACCACATCTCACATTATTACAACAAAAAACTGTGCATATAAAGAAAACCGTTTAACTTCTATCCATGAATTTCTATATTAAAAACACAATATCAATAATCCTGTCAAGGATAGTATACAAAGGTACATAATAACATACATATCATACTATATAGAGGGAAAAAAATCCCGTATGAAATACTCATTATTCACAGGGGATATATACCTATTAAATATGAATGTGAAACAATGTGAAGCTAGGGCAAAATGTACTAAATGGTTTCTGCTTTAGATACTAAACTGGTTTGATGGTCACATATTCATTAAGTCCCAGTGTAATAAATGATTTTAGTCTCAACTGCCATTTCAGTTCTTTACCCAACAAAATATTTTTTATATCTCCCCCCTTCCCATTATTGTCTGTGATGGAATCAATAATGCCAAATTTAAAACCATTATATGCTGGGCACACCCTCATCCATAATTGCCTGACACAGTCACAAATGAGTAGGCATACTCTGTATATAATAGACATGCTTGCTTGAAAAGCTCATGCAACATTGCATTAGCCAATGTTTCAGTCAACCTGTGTGAGGGTTCAAATCCAAGCAATAACAGTTCCTTTCTATTACTAAAAATGTGTTACTCTGCAATTAAGTTAGTATAACCTTGTAATTCATTTAACATGGACATTGTATGAGTGGGGATGCATAAAGTAGGGCTGGAATAGTCTCACAATTCATTGCCTAATGTGTATAATACTGAAGAGATTATTGAATATTTTAACACACAAGTGTGGCTTCACTGCAATATGTGGATATGACAAATCTTAAACTATTTGGCAACATGGATGGAATGAGATATGTTAAAATGACATATAATTTATGACATTTTCTTTTTTTTTTTCCATAATAAATTTTTATTGATATATATTTTCAAAATACAATAAAATCACACACATAATTCACTACTATTACTATCAAAACTATATACAATATCTACATGAAATGCTTCCATATAAAAATCGTCATTATTCCAAAAAAGAAGACACCAGGGAAGAAAAACAAAGCCAAAACATTTGTAGAAGTACTTTGCGTCCATACATATCATACATGCTTTCAAAACATTGTTTCCTCCACATATATATCCAAACTTTAATATATTCCTAATAACAGTATTATGCTAATATAATGTTAAAAACCTTTTCCCATATTTTTGGGTTATTAATACTTTTGTTACTTTGCTTCAGGAATAATTTATGTGCTAATATATGCTTTATAGCCACAAGCTTGAAATTATCCCATGATGTCTTGTCTGGTTCTAACCAATTTGTAGCTATATATAACTTCATCAGCAAAAAAATATTAAATTTTATTTATGACATTTTCTGTTATCTCTACCCCACCCTATTTCTCTCTATTGTATTTTTTATTAAATGATATTTAGACCATAATTTCTGGTTTAACACAAATGACCATCAGCAAGGGGAGCTATGCTGTCCAAAGGAAAGTGGACCACCATCCCTCCACAGATGGCTCTGGTGGCACGACCACAGGCAGCATGGCCAACCAGCACATCTGGGTCACAATCTGTCAGCATCACCTCCACAACTCCTGCACTACCTGCTTCAGCTGAATCTTGTACCTCTGCCCAGGGGACTGCTGCACTGGTACCCAATGGAAGTAGTGCCACTGAGATGGTGATTACATTACCCACAAAGAGCTGACAGCACTGGTGGAGACTATAATAATGAGGAATTTGGATGTCCACATATGCAGAATAGAAAATGTTCTGCATCAAAAAGCCAAATCAATGCCCTGCCCAACACTGCCATGGTATCTGTGAAAGGAGAAAGTGGTGAAATTTCTGATGCTGAGGACTAGATTCTCACTGTACTCATGCTGGATCAGGATATGTCCCCAAAGTCCTCTACCTATCACCAGTCATGGTGTCCCTCAACATATCTTGTATGTCACCTTCACTGTATGCCGTCTATGTCCTCTATTTCTGCTCCTGCAACCCAATCTGCCCTTCTTATCACTCAGTACCTTCCCCAACACTCCTCTCTCAAAAGCAAAAAAAAGAATGGGTACCTGTTTTACAAAAAATAGTATGCTCCATACATAGCTCTGCACTTCATTAATGTGTGTGTGGCACACCTGATTTGGTCCAAGTGGCCACACAGCATTATTTACTTGTTGTCACCCACCCCTGATGTGGTCACTATCCAAATCCCTGAAATTATTTGTACAAATATGCAGTTAGCTTGTGAAGAAGCAGATAGCTATGTTGCTCTCCCATTACCATCCTGCACATGCCTTTATTCTTGTGCAAGTGGCCTGTCTCTTCTTGACCCCATTCTCACCAGTGTCATAACAACCCTTTTCACATGTTTAATCTGGAAAAAATAGATTTACATGTCATACACATGGTCATAAATGGCCCATAAACCAAACTCTCTATTTTTTGTCCACAGCATTTATATGATGCTTGGCATTGCACACCACTGCTGAGTGACAGTAAATGATAGTTCACACCATATGACAAAAACTGAAGATTTTACTTGTGGCAGCAGTAATACAGCTATCATCAAGCAACTGTGCTTAGCCACTTTGTGGGACAGAAAGCAAGACTGATATCACTGCGAAGTGTCAGTTATTCTTAGATGCTTCACATGCATCATTGTTTACTGTACCCCTTATGGAATGTTTCAGTTGTCATTTCTGTCATGAAGTCTGATGCATGCATGCTGCCTTGTGCATCAATGTTTACTGTACCCCTTATGGAATGATTCTGTTGTCATTTCTGTCATGAAGTCTGATGCATGCATGCATGCTGCGTTGCTTCATACTGTTTTCATTGTTCCTTCAAATATTAGAGTTGGACAGCCTGAACTGAGATTTGCTTTGCGGTGTGATCACATAATTTCTGGCCCAGAGAAGGTTGAGATGGATTGTCAGGGAATTAGAACAATATGACCCAGGATGGTTTGACCCTGGACGATTTGACCCCAGGCATTTTGACCCCAGTGCAATTGGATACACTTTCTTATTCAAATTTTCATTTATTGTTTATGAAAATAGTAGAGTAATTTGACTATTTGACTCTAATTAAATTTAATAACAGCTTTGTACAACTTAAAGTCTTTGTAGTTCTGTCAGTTCTGTGATTGAAACTAGCATAACATTTTTTTTTTCTGTTCAAATTGTCCAAGGCCAAAAATATTTTCATTCTTACCATTTTATTAGGGTCTTGCAGGTGGTAATAGTGCCATATTTTTAGTGTGCTGTGCTATAACTGTAGTTTGAAATTGTTTTGTCTTTCTAAGAATACATACTTCATGGCTTATGCATTGTAAATTAATGTAAGGAATGAAATGGATGTTTTTTGCTTATGCAAGGTATTCCTGGATTTAAGGTTTCAGTATATTGTAGTTTTATTAGTCCAGTGACCGAAACTAGTGTAGCTGAAGTTTTATTCAGTGTATTTCAAGTTTTTAAAAAAATATTTAAGTTTAAGGGTAAAAAAGTGTTTGTAAATGTGTTTCTTATCTGAACTTTTAAAAATTGTATCTGTTTAATTCTTAGTAAAGGTGCTTTAATTTTTCAGTCATGGTTCATTTTTTCTAGTTTGTTAACGTCAGCTCTCTATTATTGTACTACATTAAAGATGACTATTGCAAGTAATATTTTCATCTCTCCTATACAGGCTAAAAATATTATAAATCTACTCAATGTGGTACAGAGCTAGCTATGAAATGTGTTAATGCAGAGGTTAAAACATCTGGGGTCAAAATGTCCTGTACACATTGTCAGGGGTTCAGTTTCAGCATTATGCCAAACATTTAAGTTTTTCTTTCTAATAACATTTTCCCTTTTGAACTACTGCATACATATGTTAGACCAGCACCAATCTCTCACCTCTTCATTTAGGTGGTATCCCAATATCTCACACTTGCTCATACTTTTCCACCTGTAAGTGCAAGACATCTCTTGTGACTCAATTCATGGTAAGAATAAACTTTGTTATGTAAATCTGTTAATCTTTGTTATGTAAATCTGTTAATCAAACTTCTTCAGGTTTATACTGGAAATTTTTTATGTGAAAATGCATACATAGATTGTTTATTAATTCCTATAAAATCTCTAAGTTTAGTAAAATGACTTCTTATATTTGTTAGAGATATAGTAAAGATATAAAAACTGGTTGGACACGTTTATGAATTGCAAAAAACTAAATGTATATTGGGAAGAGGTAAGTCTGTTTTTTTAAGGGGTTGTGGTCTGATAATTGTTCTTCAGCTAGATCAGTAATACTAATGAAAGTTCCACTTTCTGAATCTATAAAAGCCAAAGAGCAAAACATATCTTTGAGTCCTTTGGCACTTGATAGAAAGGTTATTACAAAAAAAAAAAAAAAAAATGGAAATCAAACTCAGTTCTTATATTTAAAGATTTTTTTTAATTTAACAGCAATCTTATGTAAAACTAAAAAGAAATGATGAGAAAAAGATCTATAAATCATAATAAGACTTTTTGTGGTTGGGATTACCTTGAAATGTTGCTATTGAAATATCAAGGCTCTTAATGTGTTAATTGTATAAGATTACCTTGAAGATTCAATGTATTCCTAACACTATATAACAGTATGTGATGATGAATTTCTTCCTTTCTGTGTATATATTGTAAATATGCAAAATTAATAAAAAAAAATCTTTAAAAACATGCAAGACATCTGGACAATGGCAAAAGTGATGGATGGGCAAAAGTTCAGAAGGATATATTACAATTATTGTTCCTATACACATAAGTTGACATAATAAAAGATGTCTTGTCATGCATTTTCTGAAGACTACATACATGTGACACGTACATATATGTTAGTACATGCTTTCTTCAGTCCTCAAAGATTTGCTATAACAACACAGATTGTATGAGGAACACAACAATATTATGATTTAAACATCTGGGCAGTCTTGAAATATGTGGTCAATGGACTGCTATGCTTCTGCATTATCTATGTTATGAACAATTTACTGTAATGACCAGGCAAGATGTTCATGTGATGACACCAAAAGCATTAACACATAGCAACACAAGTTCTTTAATGGCTCAGAATCAGAAATGTCTATGGGTGGAATTCAATAACACCTACATGGAGTGATTCTCTGTGTAGGCATAGTGCTACAGCCCAAACCCAGAATATGGCCAACCAAGCCATCCAGGAAACAAGGCTGAGGGGCATGCACAAGCGTGCAGACACGGAAGTGTCCACAGAATGCAAATCACCTCATAAGCTGATAAAAACCATACAAATTAGGTAGATTTGTTATCCAATAAGCAGAAAGGCAACTGTGTAGGTGCTGTGTTGGTGGAAGAAATGTACATGGCTACAAACTGTGTACCAGACTGTAAATTTTAGACAGGAGCTGTAAAAAGCTAAGACAAAGGGTGGTCATGGTACCATAGGCATGCAAATGGCCAAATCTATGGCCAGTGAGTCCAGAAAGGGATGCAAATCATTAAAAATATATTTTTAACACATATATTACGTTTGGGCTGTGCGTAGCAACGTACAAACATGCCGTTATGGGGAAAAAAAAGAAAAGTGTAAAAAAGTGAAAAGTACAAATTTGCCAGTATATTGCATTATAGTGCTCAGCATGCAAAATATTACAATGGCAGGTGTCAGCGGTTGCTATGGAGGCAGGCAATGGAGTAGTGAAGTATCCAGGGTGTACTCAATTAGATGTATGTAAATGTGCTGGTGTTACTGAATAGCAAAACGGGCTATAGTGTCCGCAGATACAACCTGTGGTCAGGCTAGAATCATGTAGATAGTGGTAGAACAGGTAGCTGACATTAAACAGGGGGGATCACACTATGTTAAAGAGGACTGGAGCATAGAGGCACCTGTTTCCACTCAGCTAATCACAGCTAAACAGGAGGGTGTCCGATGCTGCTGAACATGTTTTAGCTAGTATAAGAAAAGCTGAGTGTGGCCATGGCTGGGGGAATGTCAAAACTGCTGAGCACTGATTACACTAGCACCATGGGTTTACACACCTCACCCCGGTGCTTATCTGTGAAAGAATTAGAGAAAAAAAAAAACAAAACTAAAAAGAAAAATAGCCTAGGAAAGCTAATCAGGTAGAAATGAATGCAGCATAATGAGCCAATCACACAGGCTGCAACTGCAGAACACCACTATAAAGTATGCATACACCCTTCAATCTGATTTTCCCACATACTCTGCACCATTGGAATACACACTTGGGAATTTTAGTTGACAAAATGCTAGGGGCTGCTGCTGCTCTGCTACATCTGTATGTGTTTGAGGCTCAGGTCAGTGAAGATGATGATGCTGACAATAGGCCCAGACTGAGAGGAAGAGTGTTCAGGCCCAGGGTGACATTCCAGGGTCTATATGAGCTGGAGATTGTAGAGCACTACAGGGTGGACATGGACATACTAGAAGAACTCACCGAGCTCTGCCAACATCAACTCAGACCCAGATCCAACAGTGGGGAACCCATCCCAGTGGAAACAAAGGTATGTGTAGCCCTTAAAATATTAGGAACAGATACTTTTCAAATATCAATTGGGGATATAATGGGGATCTTACAGGCTTCTGCATCCGAGGTACTTCACCAGTTTCAGGATACCATGCAAGTACATGCCTGTGAACACATTCATTTAACCTCCACCCCTGAGGAGAAGGTCAGCAATATTCATCTCTTCCACCATGTAGCACACTTCCCTGAGGTACTGGGTGCCACAGACTACACTCACTGTGCACATGAAAGCACCATGCGGTGAAGAGGGTAGGGTCTACGCCAACCACAAGGGGTATCACACCATCAACTGCCAGGTCATGTGCAATGCCCAGGGCATTATCATGAATGTGTGTGCTGACAGCGCTGGCAGCTATCACAACTCCCGCATCTGGCACACCTCACAGCTGTACCAGATGTTTGCCAGGGGGGACATCCCATATGGCCATCTACTGGGGGATGCTGGCTATGCACTGGAACCATGGATGATGACACCCACCAGAAATGCACACACACCTACTGAAGAATGCCATAATGAAGCGCACACACACACACACACACACACACACACACACACACACACACACACACACACACACACACACTAGGAACATCATAGCATGTGTGTTTGGGCTGCTCAAGTCACGGTTCTGCTGCCTTGATATATCTAGTGGAGCTCTGCAGTACTCTCCAGCCACATGTGCACACATGTTCACAGTATGTGCCATGCTACACAATGTGATCCTGTGGAAGCAGCTGCATCAGGAACATCACAGGGAAGGGACACACTGGTCTCTACAAGTGCCAAGGTCCCCACATCCACAGGGGGACTTGGAGGAGGAACCTCCTCAGCCTATCCCTGTAGGCCGATGTAGTAATGCCCTATATGCCCTGAACTTGGCAAAGAGGCAACGCATAACACATACACTGACAACCTAGGGTCCTAGGGACTGACACCTCACTCTGACTCACATACATAGTAAAAAGGATGCCAGCCACACTACACAACCTGTACCTTACCATGTATCGGCTGTGTAGTGTGTGCATCAGACAGACACAGCCCTGAAGCACTGTTATCTCAACCACTGCAGGCACAAGGTAAGTCACTCTTCTTTACAACAAATGAATGGGGCAGTAGACTGTGTTAGCATATGTATGGACCTGCCGCATGTATGCAAGGAAATAGTGTGGGCTACTGGGATAGCTGCCAACAACTGACAGCTGTGTGTGACAACAGGAACTATCTGTCCAATACTGGCTGATCCATAATACGTAGTAGGCCCCAAGCCAACAAGACTCAATGCTCTATGTGAGGGAATGGCATACAGCAGGGTCACAGGACAGATGCTTGACTGTCAATGCTAGAGTTCCCTGCCCCCAACACACCTGTGTCTCCATTCAGCTGCAGTCAGAGTATATTTGCAAGGCAATAGCAGCAGACCACATGATCCTTGGGCTGTCCCAATCAATCTGGTGACATGTACCATTTCTCCAATATGCAGGGGTCAAAGTGCTATGTTTGTCTGTGGTTGATAGTGTCAGAAAGTAAACTGCACTATCTGGTGGCTGTCATGGCTTAGTGGGTAAGTACATTACCATGGTTGATAGGGTACATGGTTCAAGACTGGCTGCACCACTGTTTTGCATGTGAGCTACACCTATGGTAGGAGTTCTACGGACTGTCCATATGTCAGTATTTGTTACTGCAAGAAAGCTGGACAAAGACAGAGACAATGGAGGGACAGGGGGGGCACAGATATGGACAGTACACAGTCCTGAGTAACCTAGATAGTGGGTAGTAGATCAGCAGATTGTAACACATCATTGTAGCACCAGGATATAAAGGCTGCCCTGTAACTGTGTCAGTACTTGCAACAAGTCTGTGGGCACCATCCATACCTCACAAATATACAGAGTTTAGCAAAATGTCCATATTTATGGTTCATATATCTGTTCCGTTTGTCATAACATTTGCAGTTTTCTGGCCAACTATTGTCAAATCACTAAAGGTTGCTTTGAGAAACTAAAAACAGACAGTTGAGATGCAGACTTCATACCCATTGGAAAATGCATGCTAATACAACACCAGTCCACCAACTGTCTAGGTTTGTAAGAGCAATATTGAAATGCTATCCCCATGTTTGAGCCTATGTCCCACTATTATATATGGCCCTGTCCACATTAATGGCTGTAAGAGTTTGAGAGGTATGGGCAACATTTAGCCTTATAATAACAGTACAACACCAACCATCTGAAGACCAGAACAGCTATATGGGGCATTATGCTGGACAACCTGTAAAACAGGAAGAAGTCAGAGGTGTGAAGTCCGTAACCCTGTGTGTGGTTTTGCATCTCTTACCCCAGTCATAGCATACCTAGAACTACATAGAGCAGCAACTGTGCACAAAGCTAGGAACTGGAGAGGGGCAGGGCAAAGGCCCACATATAAGAAGAAGGATGAACTACTGGCCAGACTAATGTAGAAAGTGCAGAAACAACAGTTTGTGTAGTAGCATAGGTTCCCTGCATTGTATGGATCTGGTAACCCAAATGTCTGTCAGCATTTCATCACATCAATCTATAATGATTTGCCACTGACATACCAAGAAATCACAGTGCTATGTGAAATGTACCAGACATTTTATGCAAAACACTGTTCAGTCCAATACACACTGTACACACCCTAGATATGGGTTAGATATTACAGACAGCACACCGCCAGGAAATCCTTCAGGCATTATATCAGAGAGGTGCTGGACTGTTTCACTAAGTTCAACAGACAATTGGCTGTAGCACAAAAAATCCAGGACTGGAGTACAGGTAGGTCTGGCCTGGAGTTCCATTGTATTTAATGATGGTCATACTGGGCATGCTCCTACACTAAGCTAATTTCAGCCCATGTCTAAACCCACATCTGACTGTAGAACTGTGATGTCCATATATCTCTGTGCATACAGACAGCTATGTATACCTCAACTGTCTCTCCCTATCCCCATCAGACATGATCAACCTTATATATCTGCATGTGTCACATATAAGATATATGTGGATCTGTCGAGTTTAATATAGACACATATATATAGGTCACATACATATATATCATATATAGATAGGCAGACAGAAGGGGATAGAGACAGAGAGAGAGGGAGAGAGACCCAGAAAGGCATAGTGTGATGTAGTGCTGCAGTCACTTGTGCATCAATTGTAACCAGTGGCACATGTAAATAGTATGGTGAGCTCTAGTGTGTAATAGTAGGTAGGCAGGGCTCCTAATCTCACATCAGCCACCTTGTGTGTGTGTGTTTGTGAGTGTCTGTATATATATTCCACATGCAGCAGAATATACACGCCCAACAGGCCTATGCCTGTGCAATGGTCACTCATTTTTTGGCCCTGTAACTGGTGTCCTCCGCAACAGTGTCCTCCCTGTCAGCAGCTATTGATGTCATCCACCCAACAGCAGTGGCAGACACTATCCAAATAATAATTATGTAGCATTATAGTGTACAGCTAGATAGGAAGGGGTTTTAATGTCAACAATGGCAACTCAGTGAGTGTGTATGTCATTATATCCACTTGCAGCTGTGTGTGTTTGTTGCCTATATGTGTGCAATGCCAATACATTTTAGAGCTTGTGCCTACCTGTAAACCCCCATTGGACTACTTTACAGGCCCTGCTGATGTCATCAACCTTAGATGCATAGTTACACACTCTCCAGACATGTAAGCTCTGTTGTGCATACGATAAGTATGTAACACTATAGTATATACAGTTAGATAGGTAGTGGTTTTAATCCCAACAATGGTAACTCAGTGCGTATGTGTATAAGTATTTCCCCCTGCAGCTGTTTATATGTCTTTTAAACAACTTTATTGAATTTCAAATATAAACAATTACATAGTATGTTCACATATGTTCAACTTTTTACAAACAAAAAAAAAGTAACATTAAACAAAAACAACTAAAGTATGTACATAGATGTCCACAATTAAAGATTTTATAAGTCTTTATATGCAAAGATGAGTAACAGTCTTTTTATCTAATAATATTTTTAACTTATTCCACATATTGTATGAAACAGTTTTCTTGGTGGATCTTGATTTAATGGTCAGTAGTTCCAAGTGACAAACAGGGAAAAATATCAGTCTTCCAATTCCTTGCTATTAATTTTCTAGCAACTGCTAGTATAGACCAGACCAAGGAATATTTAATTATTTTAACACATATTGGTATTGGTCTGTTAAATAGAACTAATGATTTAGAAAGTGTAAAATTATCAGTAAATAAAGCCTGAAGAAAGTTATTAATACTATTCCAATAACCTTTTAGAGCTGTACAATCAAAAAACATGTGAGACCAATCTGCATAGTTTCCATTTTACATCTCCAACAAAAATAATCTTTCTTGTTTATTTTACCTAATATTTGATGAGTTATAAATGATGTGTGTATACATTTCCATGCAAATATCTCCATTTAAGTGAGGAAGTGGTCAATTTTGCTGATTCTAAAATGATTTTCTTATCTTGATCATCGGGTTGATTATTATTAATTTTGAAGAAATAATTCCAGTAAATTTCTGAATGATTGTTTCTTTTCTAATTATATTGCATATTTGTGAAAGTTTGCCTTTAATTGGAAATTTATATTGTGTAGATAGATTCAAATAATTTATTAATCTGGATATAGTTTTTTTTAATTATGGGAGACATCAGATCAAATGTATTTAACAGAAACTGCCTGCATGCCTGTACTTCTAATCACAGATTTTTATTTAATTCAAACTCATCAGTCAGATTGTCTGTAGATTTCAATTCATCGTTTACAATCATCTAAAACCAGTATATTAGATTTTTATCTTTAAATAGTAACATTATTGTAACATCAGAGGAATACATTTGTTCTTGTGTGAAGGCAATAGGGAAAAGAAGAAAAAAAGCAAACTTTGTATGCTGGGAATTTATAAATAAAATTTCTAAAATGATGTAAAAGAAGTAATGGTTAGATTTATATTTTTGAGTAATATGTGTAGTAAAAAGTATTTTAATAACCACATAAAAGGATTTTTTACTATAGATAATTTATGAGTATTAGTAGTGGAAAATATATCATAAGATAATATTTCCATTTTTTTCCATTTAGCTGTATAATCCATATCTATTACAAAAGATATAGATTTAATTACAGATGAAATAGAATACAATTCCCAGTCTGGTAAACCTATTCCCCCATAAGACCAATCTCTCAAATGGAAAGTTTATACCACACAAGATTTATTTGGAAACCATAAGAATTTTAAAATCAATGAATTTAAGTTTTTTATTATTGATTTAGGAGGGGGTAAAGATAATGTTTGTATGATATATACTATTTTGGGAGTAGTATAATTTTAATAATTGATAGCCTGTCTTCCATTATAAAAAAAGTTTGTTCCATTTACTAATACAGTTTTTAATATTATCTAAACGTTGATTATACTTAAGATGTATTATATCTTCTATGATTTTTGCAAATATTGTTCCCAGGTATGTTATTTGCTCTGATTGAGCTAGATATTTAATAAACTTCTTATCTAATTTATAATTGTTAGGATAAATAGGCAGTATTTTTTGTTTTATTATTGTTAGAAATCAAGCCAGATGTCTTTTAAAAGTTTTCCAGAATTTTAAAAATAGCCAAAATGTAAGTATTGTTTCCCTTCTGAGTAATGAGAATATCGTGCACAAATAACTGAATTTTAGATGGCACATTGGGACTTATGTTAAAACCCTCAATATAACTTTTCATCCTTATGGGATTAGCCCACAGTTCCATTATTAAAGTACATAATAGAGAGGATAATGGACAACCTTGTTTGGGCCCTTTGGTTATTTGTATATATTGTGAAATATTAGTTCCTATTTTTATGTAGGCCTGTCTTCCTTTGCAGAGGTGTAAGATAAGAACTATAAAATTTCTAGAGAAATGTAATTCTTTCATTAGGAAAAAAAATAAACAATCCCAATTTACTGAGTCAAAGGCACAATTTATATCCAAACTTATTAATGTTAAATTACTTTTTAGAATTTTAGCAAAATCAATTAGTGTTATAATTATTTTTATGTTATCATATGCATTTGTGCTAATAATAAAAGCCTGTCTTGTCTTGATCTACCAAGGATGGAAGAAATTTCTTTAATCTGTCAACATAAATGGACATAAACATTTTATCATCTACATTTAATAGAGAAATTGGTCTATATGAGGAGCATTTAGAAAGGTCTATATTGGGTTTTAATATTGGAGATATACAGGTATTTTTCCAAGATGGTGGACTTGTGATATTATTTTGAGAAACTGAAAAAACTTTGTATAATAAGTTTAGTGCTACATTAGGCATAATCTTATAGAGTTCAGGAATTATTCCATCATTACCAGGAGCTTTGTTCAATTTGAGTTTACTTATTTAGTTTTGAAGATCATTGAATGAAATAGGTTTATCTAAAGATTCAATATTTTTTGTATATTTTTGGATAAAGGCTTTTATTTCTTCTTTTGTGTCTACAATGCCTGATTTCTGGTTAATTTTATGAAAAAAATCCCTAAATTCTATTAATATATCTTGTAAGTCAGATAAAATCCTCTTTTTTCTGAGAGAAAAATCTCATTAATATGACTAAGTTTGCTAAGTCTTTTGGTTTTATTTGCCAACTGATTTAGATATTTAGGCTTGGTTGACATTTTTATAAATTTAAACATCTCAAAACTAATCATAGATGTATGGTTTCTTATCTCAAAGTATTTATTATTTAATGTAAGAATTTTCTCTTCTTTTCCTTTTTTATCTTTATTCACCCTGTTATTAAGTTTTAAATTTTCAAGTTTAGATTGTATGCCTTGCAATTCTTTGTTACAAAGAATCCTATTGTGTGCCTTGCAATTCTTTGTTCCAAAGATTCCTTTTATTATTATACCAACTAATAATTTTTGCATATATGTAGGCTATTAATGCATCCCATATATTAATTTCCAAGATTTCCACATTGTTATTTAAAGTAATAAAAATGTGGACCTTAGAAGTAAAGAATTCTTTAAAATCTTTTAATTTAGTAATATAAGCTGGGATTCTTTTGATGTGAATGTTGAGTGTTGTTTTAACTATTAATTCAAATGTAATGGCATTATGATCTGATAATGGGCAGGAAATAACATTGGCTTTAGGTAAACTATTTATTAGTTCATTTGAAATAAGAACTCTATCTATTCTAGAATAAATTCCATGTCTATGACAGCAAAAAAGAGGAGTTTGAATCAGCTTGAAGGGTGATATATTTAAGGGGATGTGAGTCAATGAAATCATTCAGATATTTAGCTGAAGAAGATATCTTCCTCTTACCAGGAACACTATTATCATTATCTCTTAGAATACAATTAAAGTCCCCTGCTATAATAATATTACCTTAAGACAGAAGCACAATTTGGTTTATGTGCTGTCTATTAGTTTGTTGTCCGCTTTCGTCCGTAGACTTCATCAGAATAAAGCATCCATTAACATTCAAAGTATAAATAGCATCATCAATCAAGTGTTAATTAAACAATTAAAAAAACTAGTTAAAAGTTTAAAGGTACATGTCAGGTAAAAAAGGAACTAATGTCAATGTGTTTATTAATAGACAATTCCCTATACTTTAAAAAACATTTAACATTAATGGTATCATTTAAACCAGGGTGAACATCAGAATTTAATCTGATTTGCCAAAGGGTTTCATGCTGTTCAAGATGGTTCTTGAAGTCCCCACCCCTTAAATCAAAATGAACAACTTCCAAGACAGAAAACAAAAACTTTTTAAATGTAGGACAAATAACTGAGTGCTTAAATAAGGCATTAGTTTCATCTTTTTGCCTGATGACATAAAGATGCTCTCTAATACGGGTTTTTAAATGTCTACTGGTCATACCGACATAAAAGGCAGGATAGCTGTAACAAATACCAATGTAAACAACACCTTTGGTGTTGCAATTTACGAAACAAGGGACACCAATAGTTTTTTCATAGGTGTTAAGATTAATGTATGGACCCTCGTGAATGTACCTACACATACTACACTGGTGACGACAATGCATGCCTCTCTTGTCAGAAATAGTAGTAGCAAGCTGGTTATCATTAAATTCTAATGCTTTCTTTAAGCTAAAGCTATTCTTAGAAACAAAACACGGTTTGTTACCCAAAACTTTAAACAAATCTAAATTACCCCTGATAATCCTCCAATTTTTGGTCAAAGCTTGTTGAATACGTTGACTGTCAACTGTCATGTCCAAAGCACAGACCAAGTTATTGTCAACGTTGTTGTTGGTATGAACCAAGTCAGGACTTAAATTCTCATCAGTTGTATAGTTCAACAATGCTCTATAATCAACTAAGCGTTTACTTATGATCTCTTTACTAGTTTTAATTAAATCAGACCTTGGATACCCTCTATCAGCAAACAAATTAATAATAAAATCAAATTCACTGATTAAGTCACATTCTTTGGAAGTCATTCGACTAGCTCTGATGAATTGTCCTCTAGGGATATTTTTAACAATATGCCTAGGATGATTGCTGGTATAGTGCAAGTAACTGTTAGTAAAAGTATTTTTACGATATATGCCACTATGAAACCTCATGTCATCAGTGTCCCACCAAAGAAGCGCATCCAAAAAATTAACCTTTAATCCTACACAACTTAAAGTAAATTTCAAATAACTAGACAACATATTAATTTCAGAAAGAAAATAATCAATGGTGCTAGAATCACCTTCAATGATAAACAACAAATCATCAACAAAACGACAAAAGAAAGAAATGTTGAATTTATTGCGTAACTGGGGCAAAAACTGATACTCCCACCAAGCCATAACCAAGTTGGCATAGGCAGGGGCTGCAGGAGAGCCCATAGCTACTCCTCTCTTTTGTTTATAAAAAATCTTATCAAAAAGAAAAAAATTGTTATCTAAAACAATGTCCAAGAAGCCACAGATGGTAGAAATAGCATTCTTGCTAAGCCCACAGTGTTTCTTAGCTAGAAAGCACCGAACGGCTTCAACACCCTCACAGTGAGGGATGCAGGTATATAAAGATACCACATCGATGGTAAACATAATACACTTTTGAAAATCAAAAGTTTCGTTCCGAGCGTATAACCTAAATTTGTCCAAAAAGTGCCAAGAATCTCTAACATAAGAATCTTCTTTGACCAAACAAGGTCCCAAAATGGCATCAATGACAAGGGAAATACCCTCAGTAACTGAGTGGGGTGAAGAAACGATTGGCCTAAGTGGTGGATTAATTAAACATTTGTGGGTCTTTGGAATTCCAAAGATAACATCTATTCTGGGTCCAGCACAGTACAAAAATCATAAACTTCATAACTAATATAACCAGACATGAGAGCATCATATAAGTATGAATAAATCAATTGTTGTTTATACAAAATCTGGTGAAGACTAATAATTTCATATTCTTCGGTGTTACCTATAAACACATTGACATTAGTTCCTTTTTTACCTGACATGTACCTTTAAACTTTTAACTAGTTTTTTTAATTGTTTAATTAATACTTGATTGATGATGCTATTTATACTTTGAATGTTAATGGATGCTTTATTCTGATGAAGTCTACGGACGAAAGCGGACAATAAACTAATGTACGCTATTTTTTGAGTCATTTACCTTTGTTACGTTGCCTTTTCGTGGTATTTTATTTTGATTTATTATTTGCTTTTATTTTTGGTTTTTGTTCGTATTTGCTATTATACCATGGCTGAGGTGCCTGAAGATCCTCTGCTCGGTTTGTCTATTCATTCTACACCAACTACAGAGAGTACTAGCACCGTCAATATTAGTAATTTGCTGGTGAATACTTTGACTGACATACAAAATTCTTTAAAGTTTTTGGTCACCAAAGCTACTGAACGTGAAGCTGGCAACCAACGAGACGTTTTGCTACATGAAGGACGAGCTGCGGCGAATGCCTCAAGTCCAATAGAGATTTACGACGAGATGGATACCATCATCAACGTGGAGAATGTGGATGATGTTAAACAACAGCGTCCAACTAAACCGCGTACTGGACGGTGCAATTCCAACAGCAACGGTGTACTTTTTAACTCAGTTAAACACTTTTTTGAGAGTTCGGATAACCCCTTTAGTTGTTTGGGGAGTTATCGTAGAAATGTGAGCAGTGTTGACATGAACAAAAAGCGAGACCAACTGGTAAGACTTTTAAAACGATACCGTTCTCTAGATTTAGAGAACAGTTATTTCCTGCGTTGCATTGAATTAAGTATAGTCCCTAAGGGGCTTAGATTCTTTAAATGCCCTAATGGCGTTTATGCAGAAGATCCGTTTTTTAATGTTTTGATCACTTTTTTTAATGACACTGGTCTGCGGTTACTAAAACTGCTTGTTGACAATAACATCACCAAAATGAGTTTTTTAAGAGAAGAAATCATTAGTGTTGAAACTAGCTTAAAAGATATGACTTTGGATGATATTTCTAACAAAGTTTTAGATTCTGTATGGGAAGAATTAGAGCAGCATTCTGCTGAGATTATAGGGTGAAAGCAATCAAAACTGGGCCGGGACATTAATGCTTATCAGAACAAAACAGCTTATGATAACTTTTTGCATAAAGGTTTTAACATCAATAATTTTCGTGTTAATAACAACAAAGGGTACAATTTGGACACTGACAACAGGAAGACCTTTAGCAATGTTGTTTCTAAACCTCGTACAGTTGGTCACTCTGCCTTAGGTAACAACATTACTGTTGATCAACAGACTTCTTCTGCTTCAGTTGCTGACAACAACGACTGTTTGACTGTTAATCATGATTCTGATGTTGCAGTAAATATTAATAATGTACGAGCAAATGAAAGTTGTTCTTCTGTTGACACTGGTAATGACACAGTTGTTAACACTAAAAAGAAAGCTGATGTTAACTCTAAAACTGTTTCTAACAGTTCTTTATCTTCCACTTCTGCTTTTTTCAACAAAAGAGGTCAGAACAGCAAGCAAACTGTCCTCACCAGAAGCCAAACATTTTTGGCTTCAAATTCTTCAGGGGACGAAACATAGACCAAGCAGATGATAAATTTTGTATTATTAATTTAAGCAATTATGAATTTTCTGAAACTGAGATAAAAATTCTTAAATATGGTTTAAATTTTGTGCCTAGCGTGAAAGCTGATTTTAGTAAAACCATAGTTGACATTAAAAAGTACACACGGAATTTAAACTTATTTTATTTAATGAATGATATTCCTACTATGAATAAGAGTTTAATCAAGCCTTCTAGTTTTTCTCCTCAGTTACAGCACACCATTAAGGTGTTTGAGGACTTATGTATTCAGGACATTAAACAGATGCTACATAGTAAATCAAATGTTTACTTTAATTTAAACAATGATGAAAGGATTGCTCTTCGCAGACTCAGGTCGATGACCGTTGACCTGAGATTTATGAAGAGCGACAAAGGTGGCAATATTGTCATTATGGAACAAGATCTTTACAAAAGTAAAATGTTAGACATTTTGGGTAACACCGAAGAATATGAAATTATTAGTCTTCACCAGATTTTGTATAAACAACGTTTGATTTATTCATACTTATATGATGCACTCATGTCTGGTTATATTAGTTACGAAGTTTATGATTTTTGTACTGTGCAGGAACCCAGAATAGGTGTTATCTTTGGAATTCCAAAGACCCACAAATGTTTAATTAATCCACCACTTAGGCCAATCGTTTCTTCACCCCACTCAGTTACTGAGGGTATTTCCCTTGTCATTGATGCCATTTTGGGACCTTGTTTGGTCAAAGAAGATTCTTATGTTAGAGATTCTTGGCACTTTTTGGACAAATTTAGGTTATACGCTCGGAACGAAACTTTTGATTTTCAAAAGTGTATTATGTTTACCATCGATGTGGTATCTTTATATACCTGCATCCCTCACTGTGAGGGTGTTGAAGCCGTTCGATGCTTTCTAGCTAAGAAAAACTGTGGGCTTAGCAAGAATGCTATTTCTACCATCTGTGGCTTCTTGGACATTGTTTTAGACAACAATTTTTTTCTTTTTGATAAGATTTTTTATAAACAAAAGAGAGGAGTAGCTATGGGCTCTCCTGCAGCCCCTGCCTATGCCAACTTGGTTATGGCTTGGTGGGAGTATCAGTTTTTGCCCCAGTTACGCAATAAATTCAACATTTCTTTCTTTTGTCGTTTTGTTGATGATTTGTTGTTTATCATTGAAGGTGATTCTAGCACCGTTGATTATTTTCTTTCTGAAATTAATATGTTGTCTAGTTATTTGAAATTTACTTTAAGTTGTGTAGGATTAAAGGTTAATTTTTTGGATGTGCTTCTTTGGTGGGACACTGATGACACGAGGTTTCATAGTGGCATATATCGTAAAAATACTTTTACTAACAGTTACTTGCACTATACCAGCAATCATCCTAGGCATATTGTTAAAAATATCCCTAGAGGACAATTCATCAGAGCTAGTCGAATGACTTCCAAAGAATGTGACTTAATCAGTGAATTTGATTTTATTATTAATTTGTTTGCTGATAAAGGGTATCCAAGGTCTGATTTAATTAAAACTAGTAAAGAGATCATAAGTAAACGCTTAGTTGATTATAGAGCATTGTTGAACTATACAACTGATGAGAATTTAAGTCCTGACTTGGTTCATACCAACAACAACGTTGACAATAACTTTGTCTGTGCTCTGGACATGACAGTTGACAGTCAACGTATTCAACAAGTTTTGACCAAAAATTGGAGGATTATCAGGGGTAATTTAGATTTGTTTAAAGTTTTGGGTAACAAACCGTGTTTTGTTTCTAAGAATAGTTTTAGCTTAAAGAAAGCATTAGAATTTAATGATAACCAGCTTGCTACTACTATTTCTGACAAGAGAGGCATGCATTGTCGTCACCAGTGTAGTATGTGTAGGTACATTCACGAGGGTCCATACATTAATCTTAACACCTATGAAAAAACTATTGGTGTCCCTTGTTTCGTAAATTGCAACACCAAAGGTGTTGTTTACATTGGTATTTGTTCCAGCTGTCTTGCCTTTTATGTCGGTATGACCAGTAGACATTTAAAAACCCGTATTAGAGAGCATCTTTATGCCATCAGGCAAAAAGATGAAACTAATGCCTTATTTAAGCACTCAGTTATTTGTCCTACATTTAAAAAGTTTTTGTTTTCTGTCTTGGAAGTTGTTCATTTTGATTTAAGAGGTGGGGACTTCAAGAACCATCTTGAACAGCGTGAAACCCTTTGGCAAATCAGATTAAATTCTGATGTTCACCCTGGTTTAAATGATACCATTAATGTTAAATGTTTTTTAAAGTATAGGGAATTGTCTATTAATAAACACATTGACATTAGTTCCTTTTTTACCTGACATGTACCTTTAAACTTTTAACTAGTTTTTTAATTGTTTAATTAACACTTGATTGATGATGCTATTTATACTTTGAATGTTAATGAATGCTTTATTCTGATGAAGTCTACGGACGAAAGCGGACAATAAACTAATGTACGCTATTTTTTGAGTCATTTACCTTTGTTACGTTGCCTTTTCGTGGTATTTTATTTTGATTTATTATTTGCTTTTATTTTTGGTTTATGTGCTGTTTAACTGTATTTATCCCAAAGCCTAGAATCTAATAATATGTTTATAAGTGTAAATAATTTTCTATTTATTTCAATAGTAACAAAGCAAATCATTCTTTTTCATCTTTATAAACATATATGATCCTTGGAAGGGGTAATGTGTTGCTCCCTAATGTAGCCACTCCTCTCTTCTTTTGAGAGTGCTCTGAACTTGCTAGTACAGTATACAGTTTAGCATTTAGCTTAGATATATCTTTTTTAAGGAGATGTTTCTTGCAAAAAAAAAAACTAAATGAAATGTATGTAATTTTAAATATTTAAGTAAACTTCCCCTTCCAAGGATTGTTTAGACCATTAATATTAATAGAAATACAAAGTCAATAGAGCAAGTGACTAAGGAATAAGTGCTCAGATGCTGAAAAACAAAGATAAACTCAAACAGAAAGCTCAGAGACACTCCAAGGCTGTGAATGTAAATAAAGTTCTCAAATGAAGACAATTCCAAGTAGTAAACTCCAATAAATCCAATGGACAAAGTTTGAAATGAAGAAAGATTTATTGTGCAGATTTAAGTTAGCGCTTTCGCCCTGTTGGGCTTCCTCAGACCTTTAATACATACAGAAAAGGTGACACAAAGAATATATAGCCACCGAAATTTGACATCACTTCCTACAATTAATCTATTTAAAAACTAAACAGAAAAAAAGTCATCTCATAAACATGCCCTAAAAATGAAAATAAAAACATACATAAATGCATTCATAAATATAAAATGTAAACATAAGTAAGAATACATACTTGAATTAGACTTACAAAAAATAATGCAATTTTTGAAAAATATTTCAATTTATAAAAAATATATTTAAATATGTTCAAGCTTTATATAATTAAAATAGAAGAGCATATCTAAGTTCAACATAAAATCTCATCAGAAAGGGACATTAGTTATAACAATATAAATTGTGCCATCTGACAGTCAATCTCCTATTATTCAAAGCTGGCTTAATGGAGACTTTATCATTAAGACCTGGGTTCTGGTCTGCCCTTAGCCTGATGGTCCAGTCAACTTCTATTCTCTCTGTGTAATTTCTAATGTCTCCACCTCTTGTACTGGGTATGTTCACTTGTAGGACCTAGAATTTGAAACTATGCTGGTCATTAGTGTGTGTGACATGCTTTGAGAGTGCATTGTTAGGAGATTGAATACGTATATTGTACAGGTGTTCCCTAATCCTGTCCCTTAGGCATCTATCAGTTTTTCTTACATAAAACGCAGTGCAGGCTATGCACTTAGCCAGATAAACTATAGACAAAATTAGGTTCAGTATCTACTAGTCCCTTTAACTCAGGATCCACCAGAACCTACTTTTGTCTATAGGAATAAGATGAATTTACAGAGACTATTATGCTATCCTAGAGGTTTCAGTGTTCAGAAATGCAGTTTGGGACAAACTGAGTTGTCCCGGTCCCTTGAGTAAGGGAGTAAAGGGGTGTAGGGAGGGTATAGTGGTAGATAGGAAGGTAAGGATTGCAGTTGGTTAGGATAGTGGGTTTGTGGTGGTGAAAGGGTTAAGAAGAGAGGGAGATGTAAAAGGAAGTGAGTTAGGAGTAGGTGGGACTTTTGACAGTACTAAGGGTTTGGGACTAGAGGAAGTAGGCACATTTGGTGTGAGTTGGTTTGGCATGAGTAGCTTACGTCCAGATGGCCTGTAGGCATCGTGGATGAAGGTAGGCCTTGGATGGTGGGGAGAGAAGGGGTTAGGTGGTCTGGGTCAGTCCCTACTTTGGTGATTTCTAAGGGTTAGGTTAATGGGGTGCTGGTGTCTGGGAATATAGTTTGAGCTTACTGATAGGAAAGGGTGATAGAGTACTGTGTGTGTGTGTGTGTGTGTGTGTGTGTGTGTGTGTGTGTGTGTGTGTGTGTGTGTGTGTGTGTGTGTGTGTGTGTGTGTGTGTGTGTGTGTGTGTGTGGGTGGGTGAACAGTTAGGGGGTGGACAACAACATAAAAAAAAATAGAATAATGTAGATATATAGATAATGAAGTGGATGGGAATAGTGCTAGGCTTACCTGGGTTGTTGAAGTTTTCCTTGCTCCCTGTCATCCGCCGGTCTCCAGAGGATCCGTCGGGCCTTGTTTCAGTGGGGCCATGCGGTCAAGTGACATCTGTGGGGGGAGGCTGGGCCTGTACTTAGCTCCGTCAGGTAGCAGGCCATCGGTGCCATGCGGACGGGGTACATGTAAAAAAAAACAAAAAAAAAACAGGAAGACGTTCTCCCGGTGGTCGTGGTAGGCAAAGGGGGTTCCTCAGTGTAATCTGGTTCCAGTTAGGTTGGGGGGTAGTAGTAGATCATCTCCTCGTGCTCCCTGGTGGGTTCGTTGGCTGGTTGTGTTCATTCCTGGGGTAGATGTTCTCCCGGTGGTCGTGGTGGGTGGTAGCGTTGGGGTATAGTGGCAGATCAGCTCCTCGGGGGTCCATCATGCTCCTGGCTCCATTTCATTGGTGGTAGTGGCAGTGTTTGCGGTTCAAGCTCCCTGGGGGATTTGTTGGTGTCCGTTTGCCTATCCATTTCCCCTTCAGGATGCATTGCGGTCGTCTGCATGTCCCTTGGTGTCGGAGTATCTTATCCCTGGTGGGTTCATGGGCCGATGTGTCTGTGTCACTTCCCCGGTGGTTGTGGCATGAGTTTGGGGGTCCGTCATCTTCTTCATCGGTGGTATAGTGGTGGTTGGTGGTCCATGCTCCCTGGTGGGTTCGTGGGTGTCGGTCAGTCTTCTTTGTCCTTCAGGATGATGTCATGGCTGGTCGGGTGTCCCTCTGTCCTAGGTTTTGGTGGTGGTGGTGGTGATAGGGCTTCTCCATCCTCCCTGGTGGTGTAGTGGGTTACTGCTGCCATTCTTTCAGCTGTTAGGTCCTAGCGCCAGTCTGCACATGTGCACTGTGTGGAATAACCATTACCTATATAGAGGATCATGCTGGGAGGGAAGGTAAGTGTGTTTAGCCTTGTTTGTGTGAATGGTGAGGGATTTGGGTGGCTGATTGATAGGGAGATAGTTAGAGGGACTTAATTAAGTAATTAATTCATTTTTTTTCTCATAGATACATAGGGGGAGGGATATTGATAAGGGATATGCTAGGGTAGGAAGGGGTACTAATGGTAGAAGGTGTAGCTGACAGGATGGGTGAAAGGTGACAGTGGGCAGGCATAGATAAGTTAAGGTGCGGGGGCAGGGCAATACCAGGGGTTGAGGGGGAGTAGGGCAGTCGGGCTTATAGAATAGTGCTAATATTTTGTTTCTCTTTTACAGATGGCCAAATTACCAGAGCTAAGGCAGAGGTGGCAAGCAATTGTGGCCCAGGTGGAGGAGCTGTTCCAGGAGGTGGCAACATCGGAGGTG
Source organism: Protopterus annectens (assembly GCF_019279795.1). Taxonomy (NCBI): domain Eukaryota; kingdom Metazoa; phylum Chordata; order Ceratodontiformes; family Protopteridae; genus Protopterus; species Protopterus annectens. Next base: position 441,866,577 of record NC_056725.1, on the reverse strand, counting down.
GTACAGAAACCTGAGCAGACCCCAGGTCGTAAGAGGTGAAGCACGGCGGTGAGAACCCCAGCCGGAGGGGAAAAAGCAACAGGCATCGCAGCAGGTGATAGCAGTGGAGACACTGGTTACCAGCACATTGCAAGATGAAGATGCAGGTAATGGTTTTATTACAGCAGCATTGTCAGCAGGGGGTGAGGATTATGGGGTGGGGAGGGATGATGATTTGGCAGTTGGGGATCTCGGGGCAGTGTGCAAGGGATAGAGGAGGTACAGAGGCAGCTAGCACAGGGTGCCAGGTACCCGGTTAGAGATGCGATGGGGGGTGGGGGGTTCCGGGGACAGTTTGGGCTTGGGCTCAGAGGTAGGCTCTGATTTTGGGCTGCGGCCTGGGGATTGGTTGGCTACCCAGTCTTTTGGGCAGGGGGACAGGAGCAGTTATTCTGACTCCACACATTTCGGGTCCAGTTAAGGAAAAAATTTGGAAAGAGGAGTATGTGGATTTGTTTGAGCTGATCGATGTGGAAGGGGTCCAACAGCTAAAGGAAGCAGAGTCCTGTAACAGTAAGGACTTGTTAGCGGCCTTAGCAGCATTGGGAAGGCAGAGGGTAGGTAAGCTTCGCCCTAGGACATGGGATAATTGGGTGGTTGGCTTTATTTATTTTATGGCAGTGCAGCTGGAGAAGGATGGGTCCTCGGCTCTGCCGCTGCTAGGCTATTTCCTTACCATTCGTGAGGTGCAGCGGTTAAGGCTGGGTAATGCATGGCTCTGGTATGATCATCATTTCTGCAAACGGAAGGCCGTGGACTAGTCACTTTGTTGGGAGGTGCGGCAGCCATATCTATGGTTGGCTACGATGATGAATAGTTATGGGGGCTTTAACAGAAGGTTGAGTGGACCTGAAACAGTGGGTCTGTGTTGGTCATTTAATAGTGGCTCCTGTTCATGAGTGGGGTGCAAATTTGCCCATGTTTGTTCAAGATGTGGAGGGGGTCATTCGACCACTAGCTGTGGTGGGCAGGATTTGTCCTGGAACTCCAATGTGATGGGTTGTGAAGGTGGGTTTGGTGGGCAAGGCTTTCAGCTGGCTCGGGGAAGGGGTAATTTTTGTGGGTCCCGAGGATTTGGACTCGGGTTCCATAGAGGCAATAGAGGGAGGGGCACCATTCCCTATTAAGGTGGAGGTTCTCTGGAATAAGCTTCATCGGTTTCCTGGCTTGGCCATCAAAGAGGAGATAATACAGGGTTTTCAAAAGGGGTTTCCTATTAATTCCACAGTGGGAAGGGTGGGTTGCAAGAATTTACAATCTGTTCATGGTAAAGAGGACATCTCGGAGGCTTTATTGGAGAAAGAGAGTAGGGCGGGCGGTTATTGGGTCCTTTTGATAGTCCGCCTTTTAGTGCTTACAGGGTATCGCCTTTGGGGTTGGTGCTGAAGAAGCAAGAAGGGGAATTCAGAGTGATACATCACTTGTCTTAACCGGAAGGGAATTCAGTAAATGATTTTATTGCAGAAGAGGAGGTTAGGGTGCATTACGCTTCCTTAGATGATGCAGTAAAAGTGATTAGGGAATTTAGGGAGCCATGGTTGGTTAAGGTCGACATTGAGTCGGCTTTTTGATTGCTGACTATTAGGAGGGAGGATTGGCCACTATTGGGGATGCGGGTAGGAGATAAGTACTATTTTGATAAAGCTATGTCCATGGGTTGTTCAGTGGCATGTGCAACTTTTGAGAAGTTCAGTACAGTATTGCATTGGATTTGGAAGCAGAAAGTGGGGACTCAAAAGGCAGTGCATTTTTTAGATGATTTTCTGTTGGTGGGCGAAGGAAGGGTAGGAGCACGGGAGGGTTTGCGGGAGTTTACATTTATCTGTGAGGAGTTAGGGGTACCATTGGCTCAGCATAAGATGGAGGGTCGGGCAAGGGCATTAGAATTTCTTGGATTAACAGTTGATGCAGAGCAGAATGCAGTGGTGGCACTGTGGTAGCATTGTCACCTCACAGTAAGACGTTGTCCTGTTCGATTCTCAGCTAGAGCATCTTCTGTGTGGAGACATGTGTGAATGGGCATGCCTTTGTTGAAGGTTGTGCATCAGGGCCGGTCCACTCAGCATGTAGAAATCTACTTCCAATCATTAGTGGACCAGAGTTCCACTGTGGCGACCCCTAACTGGGAAAAGCTGAAAGACACAACAACAACAGTTGATGTGGAGCGGGGATTGTTTTGTTTACCAGAGAATAAAATAGAGAGGCTTAGGTCAGTGATACGTTCGGTGTTGGGTAAGGATAAGATTCAGATTAATTCAGTTATGGAGTTGCTGGGGCTTTTGAATTTTGCCTGTCAAGCAGTACACCCAGGGCGAGCTTTTTGTAGGTCACTGGTGTACTTGCTGAAAGGGGGTAAGAGCAAACACCATTGGGTTAGGGTAACCCAACTGGTGTGGGAGGACTTGGGGTTGTGGAACAGGTTTTTGCAACAATTTAATGGGATATCTTTTTGGCAGTCAGACTGGGTGGGGCAGGAGGAACTTCAGTTGTTTATGGATGCAGCTGGGGGTGCTAGCATGGGGGCCTATTTTAGGGGTCGGTGGTTTGCGGCTGAATGGCCTCGGGATTGGGAGGAGGTATGGAAGCGGGACATGTCCTTTCTGGAATTGATGTCTATATGGGCAGCTTTGGTGGTGTGGAAGGAGCAATTGAGGGGCAAATGAGTAGTTTTTCACTCAGACAATATGGCTGTAGTGAGGGTATTGCAAAAGAAGATAGCTAAGTCGGGCTTGTTGTTGTTGGTATTACATAAATTTGTTTTGCAGAGCCTTCTAATAAATTTTTCTTTTACAGGAGTGCATGTGCCTGGTGTAAGGAATGAGATTGCTGATAGCTTGTCCCGATTTCAGTTTTGCAGGTTTTGAGGGTTGGTTCCATGGGCGGAGGAGGTGCCAGAAATCCTGCCAGAGGAGGTGTGGAATCTTAGGTTGATGTAGCCAGGCGGTTGGTACGGCATTCCTGGGCCCCTTCTACAAGGAAGGTGCATGGTAGGGCTCTTTCTGATTTTAATCAGTTTATTTTGCAGCTGCCAGAGGAGGAAGGGGTATGGTCAGAGGAATTACTACTGCAATATGTAGCTCATGCTTGGGGGTTAGGCAGGGCTTTGCAGACGGTTAAGGTGGATTTGGCTGCGGTTAGCATTTTTGCTAAGGTAGCGAGGTTGCAGGATTTCACTAAGTTTTGGACATTAGGGCGTATGTTAAGGGGTTGGGGTAGAATGGTGGTGGAATGTAAGGATATTATATGAACAATTATGAGGGTTATATTGAAAGTTTTGTTGAAAGGGTTAGGTTTGTTACAAAAGGGGTCTCTGGATTATTTTATGTGGGGTACGTTATGTACATGGTTATATTTTGGCGCTTTTTGTATTTCGGAGTTGTTAGGCTCGTTATGTTAGAAAGATATCATTATAGGGGAGGGCGAGGTTACTATTGCATTAAGGAGGAGTAAGACAGATCAGTTGGGTAGGGGATGTTTGGTGGTGCTTAAAACTGACAGGAATCATTGCATTTGTCCAGTAATGTGGGCAAAATAATTTGTGAGGAGGCGAAAGGGGAGTGTGGATCAGTTAATTTTTTGTTCAGTGGATGGGAAGGTGGTGTCGAGTAGTTGATTCATACTTTTGGTGAGGAAGGTTTTATGTTGCATGGGATTTCCGGTGGAGAGGTTTGCAGCTCATTCGTTCAGGGTAGGTAGGGCTTCAGATTTAGCTAGAGAGGGTAGTTCTATTGAATTGATTAAAAGATTGGGGAGTTGGTCTTCAAATGCATTTTTGTCTTATATTAGATAAGTTGTGGCCCGATTATTAATTTTTCTTCTTTTCTTTTAGGGAAGCACATTATCATCTTGGGGCATTTGTTCATCCACTGGGCAGAGAAGCGTGCTTTAGTTAGGGATGATGGGGTAAATTTGGGTTTAGCACATTTAGGGTGGTCAGTGTCCTGGCATGGTGTTAGGGGGCTTAGGTTGGATGGTTTGTTACAGGGCTAAACTGAAGGTGGGTTGTCCGTGTATATTAGTCATTCATTTAGGGTGTAATGACTTAGGCATTTTTCCTAAAAACCAATTGGTGGACATTATGCTGCGAGATTTGATGAGATTACAGGCATTGTACCCGGGTATGGAAATTGTGTGGTCAGAGTTGGTTCCGCATTTGTGTTGGAGGGCTGTATATAGTCATAAGGTGATTGAAAGGTTAGAAGGTGTGTTAATCAAAGGTTGGCTAGGCAATTAAGGATTTTGGGGATACATACTATTGACCATAGAGATTTTGGTAATGGAGAGGAGTCTTGGTATCAGACGGATGGAGTACACCTTAATGACATGGGTCTGGATCTTTTTAATTTGCATCTGAAACTCTTTTTAGAGGATATGATTGTGGCTAAGGTTTAGGAGGGGAAACAGCCTGGGATCAGGCTGGTGGTGGAGAAGAGGGACAGAATTGTCCTCTTCTGTTCCCCCTCTAAAGGTGTATTGGTTTATGGTTTTGGTATGGTGTGAGGTGAGTAGGTACGCTGCCTCTTTATGTGGGTGAGTAGGTATGCTGCCCCGGTGGAGAAGGTATCAAGGTAAGTTGGTACGCTGCCTTGAGGTAATGTTCATCCAGGGTGAGTGGTGACGCTGCTCAGAGATCATCGTTGCTGAAGAAGTTAATTAATGTTGTTTTTTGTGTACATAGTTCATTGTATAATACAATTTAATAAAGGTCATTAAATGTATTTTTGTGTGTAGTGTGGTCATTTAATGGGGGGACGGGACAAATACAGTTTGGGACAAACTAAGTTGTCCCGATCCCTCGAGTAAGGGAGTAAAGGGATGTGGGGAGGGTATAGTGGTAGAAAGGAAGATGAGGATTGCAGTTGGTTAGGATAGTGGGTTTGTGGTGGTGAAAGGGTTAAGGAGAGAGGGAAATGTAAAAGAAAGTGAGGTAGGAGTAGGTGTGACTTCTGATAGTACTAAGGATTTGAGATTAGAGGAAGTAGGCACATTTGGCGTGAGTTGGTGGCCCTCCCACCCTCCTCTTTTATATATTGATGTAAGATGTGGGAAATTTGAGGCGGAGAAGAGGGACAGGATTGTCCTCTTCTGTTCCCCCCCTAAAGAAGGTGTATTGGTTTATGGTTTTGGTATGGTGTGAGGTGAGCAGGTACGCTGCCTCTTTATGTGGGTGAGTAGGTACGCTGCCCCGGTGGCGAAGATATCTAGGTGAGTTAGTACGCTGCCTTGAGGTAAAGTTCATCCAGGGTGTGTGGTGACGCTGCCCGGAGATCATCATTGCTGAAGAAGTTAATTAATGATGGTTTGTGTGTACATAGTTCATTGTATAATACAGTTTAATAAAGGTCGTCAAATGTCTTTTTGTGTGTAGTGTGGTCATTTAAGGGGGGACGGGACAATGAGCTTTATTCATCTATAGGTACGCAACCATGTAACAAATGTAATTTTTGTGAATTTGTTTGTGTAGAATCTCATTTCACACATCCCATCACCCTACAACGATTTAATTTTAGTGTAACTGCTACTTGTAATACACAACATGTGGTTTATCTGGCTAAGTGCATAGCCTGCACTGCATTTTATGTAGGAAAAACTGATAGATGCCTAAGGGACAGGATTAGGGAACACCTGTACAATATACGTATACAATCTCCTAACAATGCACTCTCGAAGCATGTCACACACACTAATGACCAGCATAGTTTCAAATTCCAGGTCCTACAAGTGAACATACCCAGTACCAGAGGTGGAGACATTAGAAATTACACAAAGAGAATAGAAGTTGACTATATCATCAGGCTAAGGGCAGACCAGAACCCAGGTCTTTATGATAAAGTCCCCATTAAGCCAGCTTTGAAAAATAGGAGATTGACTGTCAGATGACACAATTTATATTGTTATAACTAATGTCCCTTTCTGATGAGATTTTATGTTGAAGTTAGATATGTTCTTTTATACTTTTTAAATTACATAAAACTTGAAAATATTTAAATATATTTTATAAATTTAAATATTTTTCAAAAATTGCATTATTTTTTGTAAGTCGAATTCAAGTATGTATTCTTACATATGTTTACATTTTATATTTATGAATGCATTTATGTATGTTTTTATTTTCATTTTAGGACATGTTTATGAGATTACTTTTTTTTCTGTTTAGTTTTTCAATAGATTAATTGTAGGATGTGATGTCATATTTAGGTGGCTGTATATTCTTTGTGTCCCCTTTTTTGTATGTATTAAAGGTCTGAGGAAGACCAACAGGGTGAAAGTGCTAACCTAACTCTGCAGAATAAATCTTTCTTCATTTCAAACTTTGTCCATTGGATTTATTGGAGATTACTACTTGGAATTGTTTTCATCTGAGAACTTTACTTACATCCACAGCCTTGGAGTGTCTCTAAGCTTTCTGTTTGAGTTTAATAGAAATACCTTTTAAATGAAACATATTGAGTGTTTATTAAGATTAAATTAAACTTGACCATTAATACTTTTTGTGTGTATTTATTAAACTGCTCTCCGTCAATAACAGAGATATACAAAGAATATAATTTAATTAGAATCCAATTGTTGATACCATTTAAAGTAATAAAAACAGTGGACGTCAAAAAATATACATATAAATAATGAAAATAGTAAAACTTTATAATATTCAATTTACTCATACCCATCCTCGAGTTACAAACTCCTGATTTGAGTAGTGTTTACCACTCAAATGAACCACCCATTCAATAACAACAGTTATTCAACCACTACCACTGAAGTAGTTTATTTAACAATATTAATTTGAAGAAAGTAAAAATCTCATCAACTATCAAAAGATGTAAATTATAGAAGCTATTATTCTGATGTAAAAATAATCATTCACTAAATATATATTAAATTAGAGCTTTTTATCATATATTGACATTGTCATAAAATGTAAACAAAAATTATTTATTATATCTCATTACAAGTTATTGATATGCGTTGCAGTTAGAAACATAAGAATTAAGTCATTCTATGTAGTCAGTATAGTAAAGAGATGTAATTAACTAAAAACCGACATATAAACAGAACATGTAACCCTCTTTATAAGTATTTATGGATTAAACCAATCATTTAAATCTATGGAATTAAATAAACAAAAAATAGAATCTACCTCTATAATTCTGGTATATCTGCAATATATGTTTGTATTACTAACAATCTAGGTAATGGTTAATGCATAGGATATAAATTTATAACTGCATGTGAATTACTATTTCAAAAATAGCATTCACCATAGGATATATTGTCAGTTATGCATTAAGTTCATTCACATTTTGCAGAATGCTATTATTAGTTAGATAATCCAAATGCTACTTAGTATATGCATTTGTTGATAGTCTTATAGTGTAAAGATAAATACTGACAATATGTTCATCAAAATTCCTCTCTTCTGTATGAAACATAACATAACTTTTGTCCTTTACAGAATATATATATATATATATATATATATATATATATATATATATATATATACAGTGGCGGCTGGTGACTTCAAATTAAAGGGACAGCTGAATGGGTGGGGCCAATGGGAAGGGGTGTGACCAACTAGAAAGGGGTGAGGCTATACTCAAAACCACAGCAACTGGAACTTTAATTAAATACGCTGCCCTGAGTGCCAAACTGTCATTACGAGAGTCCAATCAAGACAAAATAAAGTGTAGAAGAAAAAAAATATTTCAATGCATTGGCTACATGACAACTTATTTAATATCTAGATGGCAACACAAAGGTTGTGAGGCATGAAAAAATAAATTGCTTTTTAAATACATTACTGGCATGCCAGTCAAAATCAAGTATAAAAAAAAAACAAGCAGCACTCAGCTCAAACCACTTCTCCTTGCACTGCAGTTCTAATTATAATTTATATTCAGCTTTATAAAATTACCAAGTAACATGCTGAAAGTAGCAATCTCTGTGATACCACCACTTGTAAAAATGTTTCTTATCCAAAAAAGACCTGCTGCCTGACAACAACTATCTACTTGTTTCATGGAGAAAAAATGATCAAAGTAAAAAATGAACAGCGAACAAAAAATAAGCTCAAGATAAATTGCTTAAAGGATTACTCCAGAAGTTATGGACCACACATGATAGATTGGTATTCTGTTTACTTTACAGGTAAAGTCTGCAAAGATAACTGCAAGTCTCCAACAAATGTAATGAGCTTCTGAAAATACTGTAATCCTGTCCTTTATTACAAATACTGTCATATGCATTTCAGTACCTAAGGCTTATACATTATCTAGTTATGTAAATATTCTCCACATGGCAACAGTGAAAAGACTTTCAATGTTGGTAATTCTTTAACAGTATGCTTATTAAAGCTTACTTGCATCTTACAATCTCTGACAAGCTTACTTGATGGTCATTAAAGCATTGCTACTTTAATACAGAGCAACGGGGCACTGCAACAGCATGCATTTTCTGAATAATAAGAAGCATAAATCCACAGTATAAAAATATGACAGAAAACCAGAACATTCTGCAAAATCAAGGACAGATGAAAAGCCACTGTTGTACTTGTGGTCTACCTTGGATGGGGGAATACTCTGCACACTTACACTGCATAACCGCTCCTTGCCTTGCTTGGACACATCCAGAGCCACTACAATGGGGAGTGGAGTGCAACAAGTAGGTCACAGTTTGAAATGGCTGACGGTGATGGCTCTGACACTCATACCTCTCAACCTCGGAGCAAGAAATCTGGACAAAGCCATACATAGAAGTAGGACAAAGGCCCAAAACTAAAGACAATTTTTAAATATTGCTCTTATAAACTTAGAAAGATAACTGAATAGTAGTAGGTCTTGCATTAGTATGAATTTTTGAAGGGTATGAAATCTGAAACTCAAATGTCTGCCATTATTTTCTAACTTCGATCTTTAATGTTTTGCTACTAGTTTGCCAGAAAACCACAATTTTATGAAAACAGACCAAATATGTTATGCAAAAAAATATAAAATTGAAACACAATACAGCTGGGAACCTGTCAAAGAAGGGACACCTTTTTAAAATTAGTACTGTTAACTTGAGCAGCTGACAAATAAGAGCATCTACATGCATTTCTGAAATAAAAGTAATCTATAACTCTGATCATTGCAGTTATTCATAATTGTAAACCCTCCACGTTTTCTTCCAAAAAATGCCATTTTACAGAGGGATTATTAGGGGGAGAGCAAATTTTGAACCAAAACTGGGGACAGTTGAGAGGTTTGGATATTCCTAATTCTATAAAGCAATTTATTTGCACGTACCTCTCAACCTCTTAATGCAGGAAATCTGGACAAGGCCAAATATATTGGGGGAACATACAAACAGTATTAAAAATTGCTCTTGTATAAACTTAAGACATTTGATAGAATAACAGGTCTTGCTTTAGCATGCATTTTTCTGAAGGTTATGACATCTAAAACTCAATGTATGCCATTGTTTAGTGACTTCATTCCTATATGATTTGGCAGAAAACCACAAATTTTATGAGGAACAAACCAAAAATAAGAAGCAAAAATCTATTCATTCTGCAAAATTCTGGACAGTTGAGAGGTATAGTTCAGCCTGGGCTGTCTGAGTTTGCTGCCCTTCTCCCCCTCACAAAATCATGGTCGAATGGAGCATCCCCCCTGCAGCCATTCCAATGTCCCATTCCTTGGTTATTTCGCCCCATTTGCCATAAACACTGTAATATGCATACTGCTTTACTTCTGTGATTATATGGATTTCATTTGAAAGTTTTATTTTATATTTTACAGCATAAACCTTAATAGATATCTGCTAAACAAAGCAATGCAGTGTCACAATGAAAATAGACCGCATTAAAACATCTCTGTCCTTAAAACTCACATTCATTGAAACAGCATTGAAACCCACATTCAAAGAAAATACATTTTGACAGTGGCAGATAAAGATTAATTTTGGGTTGTTTTCAAATCATAGGGCCCCTTGAACATGAAACATATACATGTTCTTTGATACACCTTCCTGACTGTATTAAATTATATTCCTTGTACAATACAGTATAGTTGTTAGAGGGCATTTGAAATTTATTGTTTTGAACATTTTTCCAGTAAACAATGAAACATAATGCATGCACCAGTAATGACAAAACTGCCCAATTCAGAACATTTCCATCATAAAAGTCTACTCAAACTTCTAAAGTCCACCAGTATCAGTAAATATGCACGATCTCTGAAGAAGTAAAAGTCATCTAAATAATTCCACATTAAAGAAATCTGTTAACTAATGAAGAGGTTATGCTAGCAAACAACTTTGTATGTCATTGTTTCATCTACAAATAAAGTGTCTGTTGCCCTTGAGGAATAAATTGCCTATGTTGCATTAAGAAACTGATAAGCTAGTAATATAGCAATAGGGAATGGATGGCAAACTGATAACAGGTTCATAATTACTAGGTATCTTTGCCAAAGAGGAATGCAGCATCCATCCCCTTTACAGCAGAGTACAGTATCAACAATGGATCTACCTATTGTGGGAGTAGAACCCACAGCCTTCTGCATCAAAAGCAAGTAAACTACCTGTTGTGCTATTAACAATGCGAGCTGACTCGGCATAAGCAGCACTAAACTTTTGTTCCCCTGCTGCTCTCAGCTACTTGTAAAAATCTACTCGACACTCAGCTGTATCTCTGAACTTTGCAACACAAGACATCTGGAAAAAGCCAAAATGTATTTGGGGGGGGGGGGTGACAAAAGCTCCAAAACTAGGGACACATTTTAAACATTGCTTGTATAATGTTGGAAAGTTGCTAGAATAAAATGTTGTGTTCCCACCATACATTTCACTGCCAAGTATTGAACCCAGGACCCTGTGCAAAACAGTCAGAGTAACATACCACTATGCCAAATCATCAATTTTCATGAAAGAAAGGAAGACTGAAACTTAAATGGCTACCATTTAGTGAATTCAGTTCTCACCATAGCTGTCAACATCTTAGCACAAAACACCTGATCAAAGCCAATAATGGGAGAATACAGCCCCCAAACATATCCAGTGTGTTCAGTTATCACCATAGCTCTCAACCTTGGCACAAAGAACCCGGACAAAGCCAATAATGGGGGAATACAGTCCAGAAAATAGGGACAAATATCCCTTGAGAACACCAGAGCAAACCAACAGAAGACATGCAGACTCCACACAGAAGGCATCCCAGCCAAGAATCAAACCAGACAACTTGTAGCTGTCAGGCAACAATGCTACCACTGCACCACTGCACTACTGGCTGTGTTAAGTAACAAAAATACAGAAACCACATATTTTATGAGGAACAGAACAAATATGAGGCAAAAATCTGCAAATGTTTTACAAATGGTGGTGGGTAGGGAATTCAGGCTCTTGTCACTTGGGCCTAAGGTACAGGGTTCAAGTCTTATTCTCTACCCACCACCATGTAGCAACTGGGGCATTACATACACACACACACACATATACAACATATTCTGTCCTCCATAAACACCCTATCTGTACTCTGTAGCAGCCCAGCTAAGTCCTCCGTAGCAATCCTGCACATCCTGTGCATGCTATTGGGTCTCCTGCAAGATGTGAGGAGGGTGGAGCCTGCTGATGGTGCAGTCTGGTGACCTTGCGGTCATCACTGCACAAACCTCTGGGCTGGAAGGGCAGAGTTTCCCTATCTGGACTGCCTAAAAGAGCAGTCTGGAGCTAAGGAATGAGCATGCATGCGTGTGTGGAGTTCTGGTCTGCCTAACACAGCAGTGAGGAATGGAGTCCATAAATTGTTTTACTTTTATTGTATATGTTCTATGGTGGGGGAATTTATTTTATCTATTTTACAAGTGGGGGGGCTGCAGTCCAGCAGCCCTATAGCATGAGCCGCCCCTGTATATATATATATATATATATATATATATATATATATATATATATATATATATATTCAGTGTGCTCCAACCCCCCCCCCCAAAAAAAAAGGAAATACCAATTTACTTTGAGTACCATTAAACTTAACTCTTAATGTTAATATATAAAAATATAAATAGTAAATAGTGTGGGAAGTAATAACCAGGGAATTGTTATGGCTAGGCTTGTATAGGGCCTAGGGACGATAGCCTAGTACCAACCTATGAACCTATGAACCTATAAAGCACCTCTCTCTCAATGCATCTTGATGTGGATGTGAAACCTTGTACTTTTACTTTTCTTTCTTTTTTCTTTTTTTCCTTCTCTTCTTTCCCCCATTTTAGTTGCTATTAAATTCTATAATTTATATACAAAGATGCATTTCAAGATAATCAGGCTGTTAGTGGTGAAAAACATAACAACAGACCATATAATCAATATCAAGTTATTCAATATAATGAAATTATACAATGCCTTTAAAATCCTAAAAAGGTAATAAAGCTTACCTTGTATCATTTCACTATAAGTTATCATTCTTAATATCATTTTTACATAACCTGTGATAAGGTTCCAAAGTTTGGTGCCATGTTAGTGAAGAAACTAAAACGTAAAACTAAAGCACTTCAATGGCAGCTAAAGCTGACAAAAGACACAAGGGTTAATGACCAATATTTTAAAAGATATATCTGAAAATAGAGGACTAACATAGAATGTATTAATAGCCTTGAAGATAAGTGGAAACATATATTTGAATAAGTATACTAGGTAACACCAGACTATGTATTCTATGAAACAAAGGACATATTGTATCAAAATATAATAATAAGAATCTTGGTTTACATTCTATATTAAGTCCTTCAAATGATTTATTTTATCTAATGTTATTCCCATTATTTTATAAGTAGTATTAAGGTGCATATGAGAAAATAATGTCAAAACATATGGCATTTGTAAGAATTCCATATCTCGAATTATGGTACCTCATCACTTTTGTCAGACTTAACTCCATTCATTAACATTCTTCACTCATGTAACTGTAAGCTGGCATGGTTTTGTAGAGGCACATACAAAAAGGAGGTTACTACTAGGATATAACAGCATTCCTTTCACCATAGTACAGTCTCAAATATAAGCCTGCCCCAGGCCACTTCTAATAGTAATTGAAGTGCATCTCTACAGTCAGGTTCTGCAGTAAAACTGTGGTACGTTGCAAACAGGACAAACAGGAAAAGAAAAAAAAAACAATAATTGCTGTGTTAACATTAAAAATAAAATTGTAAGTGAGGGGGACCAGGACAGATAAATAGTGTAAAAGGTAACAATTAAAGCAGCACCATAGGAAAATAAAATTGCTGGTGACATCTGAAGCAAAGATCCTGACAATGCCATGTTGCTAGTTAAAGCTTAAAAGGGCCTTTCACAACATGTGTAATATATAACAATTTAATTTTGTTAATGTAACTCTTAAATTATATTTTGCTTACCAGCAACCTGTATAGACCATATTTATCGACTTACATGTGTTTACTTTATTACTGGTTGGTAAGGGATGATTACTGAATAATTCTCCAAAGAAAAAGTGTCAGGACACAAAGCAACATTTCCCATCCCTTATTCTTCACAATCCCATAACTAAACACCAGGGCATCAAAGTTTAAAATCATTGAACCACTGCATAAAGTAAAATTAAAGCAAATATTAAATGGAACATATCACAACTCAAGATATTTAAATGACACTTATGCATAGCTTTCATTACATTTTTGTTGATAGAGGCTATACATACATTTCAGTAGTCTTCTTCTTTATAGTTGCACCATTTGTGCCATGTTCTTTGGTGCTGATTTATTTTCATCTCAGGAACAGCTTGTCAGGGTTCAAAGGTTATCCTTCAAATGCTCACACATCACTAGGAGATGGGGAATCAGTCAGGAATCATAGCCTGTGACCAGCTTTCCAAGCACAAAGCACACACACACACACACACACACACACACACACACACACACACACACACACACACACACACACACACACACATACACACATAACAAGCAAAAGGTTCCAACAGGAAGTGAGTGTTTTTTAAGCTTAATATTACCAAACATGTCACAAGCCTTTAATAACTGCTGTGATGATGCTGGGAGCTTTCTCGGATGTTTGATGTTTAACTAACCCTCTATACCAAAGGAAAATGGCCCAAATTCACTACTAATTAACAGTATATTATTAATAATTTCATAAAATTAGACTAAGCACTGTAAATCCAATGGAATTAGCAAGTAATCAAAGTAATAATTATTTTAAATATTACCATTCATCATTTCCATTTTTTTCATTCCTTTTAATAATAGTACTTACTGTGCATACCATATCATCAACTCCTACAGATCTTCTCTGCATCAAATATAAGAAACAATGCAACAAGTACATTTATTGATAAAATAAGTTATTTAACTTTCTCTGAGTTTAATAAAAGATAAGCTAAAACACATTAAATTATTTGTTTTTTAGTTTCTTTTTTTATCAGATGTCTTACATAAGTTGTTGTCAGCCATCCTTTTCATTGAGGTTTTAGCCCGTTCCATATCTTCTATTTTGTCAAGAATTGTATATGCTTTTTATGACTGCCACAGCTGTATCTAAGTCCTCAAAGATTTTAGCAGCATCCTGCAGAAAAACGTTCAGTCTAACCAGGAACAAGAGATTTGTTTTAACTTGAGATTTTTTAAGCTTTTTAACCAAAGGAAAAAAAAAGTTTCCTTTTGGCAATAACCACTGGAGAGTGATCATTGTCATAACAAATAATGGAGTCATTTATTTTGATAGGTGTCTTAGACCAAGCTGTTTTAAGGACCATTTCTTATCATGGGATGACAGAAATCTTACTATTACAGATTTAGCTGAAATGTTTTTATTAGTTTTAGAAGCTACTAAGGATCTATGTATTCTTTTGATGCCATAAGATAGAGCCTCAGGGAGATCAAGTACTTCTGGTAACCAGGTTGTTAAAAAGCTTACCATGTTGTTGACTTCAATGTTGTCAGGAAGTTCAAAGATTCTAATATTATTTCTTCATGACTTATTTTCTAGGTCATCTATTTTTGATTGTAGTACAGCATTCTGTTTCAATAAAAATTCTGTATTGTTCCTGTAATCTACAATCCATATCATTTAAGGCTTGTTCAGTTCCAGTTATTTGTGATTTCTGTTGCTGAAGGTCTTCATGAATGATCTCCATCTGCTTAGAACATTTTTCTGTAAAGTTGTTTAGTGTTGAGTCAATTTTATATAACTTTACTGATAACTCCTGAATATTTGTTAGTAGGGACTGTAATTCCTTCTTGAAAGTAGAATCTTGATGGTTAGCCTTGGTGAAGCCCATTGTAGTAGATCAGTGATGAGAGAAATAATCCAAGAGATTTTGACAGGAAAAAATCAAAATTCAGAAAAAAAAATTAAATACAATCCTCACTGATATTATATAGTATCAATTGTTATAAAAAAATTCTTTGGATTGTTTTTAAATAAAAACTCTTGTCAGAAAAGATTAAAGTGATAGAGCTGAAGTAAACTGCTGTTATCTAGAGCACATCTTGGCCATGCCCCCAGCTGTGTGTATGTCTTGACTATGTGTGTGCAAAGACAATAAATTTTAAGGTCTGCTCCAGCCTGTTAACCCCCCCCCCCATTGGATTACTTTACAGGGCCTGCTAGTGATGTCCACCTTAGATGCACCATTAGATACTCTTTCCTGCATGTAAGCTGCATGGCACATGTCATAAGTCCGTAGTACTATAGTACATATCAACTAGATAGATAAGGCCTCTAATTTCATAACTGGCAAATGCGTGTGTGTGTGTGTGTGTGTGTGTGTGTGTGTGTGTGTGTGTGTGTGTGTGTGTGTGCGTGTGTGTGTGTGTGTGTGTGTGTGTGTGTGTGTGTGTGTGTGTGTGTGTGTGTGTGTGTGCGTGCGTGTGTGTGTGTGCATGTGTGTGTATTTGTGGCCCTGATCCACTTGTGTATGCCTCTTTGAGCCTCTGTGGTTAGATGTTGCTGGCATCATCCACCTTAGATGCACTGCTACACACTTTTCAAGCACATAAGCTCCATGGTGCATGCAATAAGTACATAGTGCTATAGCACATGCAACTAGAAAGGTAGGGGCTCTAATCTCACAACTGGCAACTGTGTGAGTGTATATATGTGTGTATGTGAAGAATATCCTCTGTAGCTGTGTGGCTACCTTGTGTGTATGTGTGATGGTTATAACATGTTGAGTGCCTGTTAAACCCCCCATTAGATTACGTTACAGGGCCTGCAGCTGTCATTCACTTTAGCTGTACAGTTAGATACTCTCCAGGTGCATAAGCTCTGTGGTGCATGCAATAAGTACATAGCACTGTAGTACATACACCTAGATAGGTAGGATGTCTAATCTCAGAGCTGGTAACTGTGTGAGTGTACATGTGTGTGTGAGTGGAAGAATATATCCTGTAGCAGTGTGGCTGCCTTATTTGTATGTATGATGGCTATACCATTTTGAAGGCCTGTTAATCCCGCCATTGGATTATTTTACAGCTTCTGCAACTGTCATCCACCTTAGATGCACAGTTAGACACTCCCAGGTAAATAAGCTCTGTGGCACATGCAATAAGTACATAGCACTATAATACATACAACTAGAGTGATAGGTGTTCTAATCTCAGAATTGGTAACTGTGTGTGTATATTCCATGTGTTTGTACGCAATGGTTATACCATTTTAAGGGCCTGTGTAAAAATGTTAAACCTCCCAGTGGCAATCTTTACAGCACCTGCTGATGTCATACACCTGAATAGTACAAAATCACATAAGTTCCATGGCGCATGCGATATGTATGTAGATCTATAGTATGTACAACTAGACAAGTAAGAGTTCTACTCTACACAAGGGCAGTTCGTGTGTGTGTGTGTGTGTGTGTGTGTGTGTGTGTGTGTGTGTGTGTGTGTGCATGTGTGTGCGTGTGTGTGTGTGTGTGTGTGTGTGTGTGTGTGGTGTGTGTATGTGTGTGTGTGTGTGTGTGTGTGTGTGTGTGTGTGTGTGTGTGTGTGTGTGTGTGTGTGTGTGTGTGTGTGTGTGTGTATATCCCCTTGCAATAGTGTGCCTGTGTTAGGCCCAATACCTGTCCTACCATGCAGGCTGCAGTCCATGTTTGGCCAGGTGTGTCCTGTGAAAACAACTAAAATAATACATAGGTCCCAAGAATGTAGGATAGCAAACATGTCCTACATGTGTGTAATAGTTGTATAAACCAGTCATTTTTCATCAGAAACACCTGAATGTCTTGAGACATAGAATAACCTAGGGAAATGTTTCAAAAATAAGATGTCATATTGGCAGACCAGGAGAATTCCTGTTCTTTGCACTTACTGTGAGTATGGTTTGCCCTGCCAACTCTCACGATACTACAAGATGTGTCCAACATTGGGCATTCATTAAGGTGGCAACCCTACTCTGTGCTGCCTATGTGTGTGCAATATGTATACATGTCAAGGCCCTGTGGGTAGATGGTGCCCCTACATAAACCACATGTATCTATGCATGAAGGCTAACTGCCATCACCCACATATGCCGGTACTAAGGCTGTGGCGACTGTAAGTTGTGTGATGTCTCTCATTGACCCAGCAAATGATGTTAACACATTGCAACAGGGTCTTACATTGGGTACAGACAGGTGCCAAGGTCCTGGCCTCAAGGTAAATGCAGAGAACAGTATCATTATACCATACAGCAAGGACACAGCTCCACTATTTGTCACATTACTAGCAACCCCATAAACACACAACCTGTATTGACAGACCTGGGTACTTAGTTTGATAACAATGTTGCACTCAACCATCATGTAGTGGCAGTGGTCAGAAAGGCCTTGTATGTGTGAAAGTCATAGGTAAAGGGAGTGCATCCAGAAAAAAGGTGGACATCACCTCTGTATAGTCCTCAGCCAGTACAAGAATACTTTAGTGCAATGGCCCATTTGATATGTACCTGTCCAGACATTTGCAACAATTGGAAAGGCCATGGTAATACCCACAAAGGTAATCCATGCCGTCTAACACCTGTCCCATGCAAACATCCTCTAATCAGCAGTGCCTCTCTCAGTATCAGACAGGTAGCCCAGAGGTGGGCTGTGGCATGCCTACAACCCAATGTTGGACCCTGCCCTTCAACAGCTGCCCCATATATGTGAGTCTTCTTCCCTGCAAATTACCAGAACAACAGGCCTGAATCTGATAGGCGATATCAACAAAATCTGCTGGAGAGAGAGGTTTGTATACCAGAGGCTGCCCTGTCTCAGGAATGCACTTCCCATACATGTTAAACAGAGTACCATACAAACCAACATCAGTTGCAACCATGATGAGTGGATGGGATACCACAAATCTGTCCCATGGATCCCACCTGTGTCTCTCAATGACAGGCACAACAGGTGCTGATTTATGATTCTGTTGGGGATAAACTAATGGCTAAGATTGTATGGGCCTCAGGGCCAATAGCCTAGTAACTTTGTATGATCCTAGGTATGCCATTTATGGCCTTGTGTGCTGTAACAGACTGTGTTAAGTGTCCACTCCCATCACTGCCGTCTACTGTGGTGTATCCCCTATGGGCGACATACCAGTACCATGTCATACATCCACCATCCGACAGATAGGTAAGTGGTGCCACAGGAGTATGGGGACAGTCCAGCAACATCTGTGAGACACAATTACAGACAGCACTGCAAACGTGTTGTAGGATATCTTCCTTGTGTGTGTCCAACATCTGCAGTACACAGATGTTTGCAAAATGAGTACATGTACCTGGTATACATGAACCCTCTGCCAGATAAATGTGGGTGTCTGGAAATCAGATGGACAATATGTAATGGTTGTTTCCAGACTGTGGGGAATCTGGCTGTCACAGGCCAGACACCTCAGAAAACAGGTATGTTACTTTAATATCTGTGTATTCATTCCCTCATGTTGCATGCTCAATATGCACACTCAGTTGCTGAGGATGAGCCTGTTCCCCCCACTACTATTGGCTATAACCTGCTGTCCTCCTGTAGGGGATCAACAGGTATGCTAGCCATAGCTCTCAGTTGATGATATACAGGTGTTGAGTACACAGTGACCTAGCCAGAGTATGGCAGAAACAGTCAGGGTCACCTGGACAATGTTTGAACTATGCCTACGTGACATTCACAGTGTAGCCATAGCTCTCAGGTGATGATATACAGGTGTTGAGTACACAGTGAACTAGCCAGAGTAGGGCAGAAACAGTCAGGGACACCTGGACAATGTTTGAACTATGCCTGCATGACATTCACAACGTGAGAGGAGCAGACTGACAGACATCATGTGATATGGCAACTGTATCCACCAGTACTGACTGTCACTATTGTCTAATACAGAATCCAGTCACATTTGTACATGGTCTGACCATTGCTGGGGGGACTCAGGGGCCACAGCTGTGATGTATGTCACAGCAGACAGAGCCAAAAGCAAAGCCTGTAGCTGCTGGACAGCTGACTAACAGCAACATGTAATTCCAAGAAATTTAACGTAGACCTCTGTCATGGCAATCCTTATTTCCCATGCTTGAATTCCCCAAATGCGTCTGATTACATGGGGAATACTATTACATACCTGGTATAGTGCTGTACTTTTTTATGTGCAGAAATCATGTGGTAGAATGCTAGGATGGCACAGTCTGTCATCATAGAGAAAGTCACAGACTTGTGTACCATAGGCAGCAGCTTGCCTTTTGTAGGTAATGCTCATGAACAGATGATTGTCTGTGCACCAATCTGTCGCTCATACTTGCTAATTGCATTCAGAACAGCTGGGTTGTATTTTCATTAGCCAAAGTCATGGCAACACAGTGCTGTATTCGAGGCCTTCATGTAGGTCTTGCCCTTTTCCTGGTCTGTGAGAAGGACATTATCTAGCTGTGGGGACTACAGCATCACAGAGGTTGAGATACTGTCCACAGTTTGGATTTATGTGGTATGTCCACAGTTTTGCATGCTATGTTTAGCCATTGTGAACAGACTTTTGGTTATGTGGCAGTTTATTGTTTAATAATGTGGGTTGAGGTCAGTAAGGAGACAGACAGATGTCATTTACTGCAGTAGCCACTGGTCTATCAGCTGTGTATGTTTGTAGGGGAAGACTTTGGCACATGTCCCTGTCACTTGACCATTCTCCCACCCCTTTATGTATGGATGTTGTGTGAATTCCCTGCTCTAGGAGTTTGGAAGGGGTACTGTAGGTCTGTAGCAGGTAGCTGAACACACTGATGTATATGTTGCTGGCTGCAGCTGCTGCATTTTGCCCAGGAACCATACTGGGGATTATGAACACATTGTGTATATGTGAGTGAGGGAGCAGTGTCAGCTCTATTGTCACAGCACAGTCGGGGTGAGGGTACCCATAACAGAACAGTTGAGGCATGAGCCTCTGGTACATATGTTATGTAATAGTGCCCTCCAGAGAATGGTAGACAACATTTAGGACACCTATACATATATGTGAAGTGTGTCCCAACCTACAGGGCTTTGAGTTGCTAATATGGGTGGCAGTGACTGCAGTAGCAGCAACCATTCCTGCTTAAAATTTCATGGCTCAGTCATTTAATTGTTCTGACAACCATGTACTTGACATGCAACACACTGGAATGGAAGCTAGGACTGTGGGTGGACAAATGTTAAGCATGCTAGGAATGTAATAGACTGAGCTACGGAGTCAATACTGTAGCAGGTGTATTTGCAAGACATATGTGCATGCATTCAGTCTATTACACAGGATTGACATTAACATGTGTGATCGGATGTATATGAAGTGTGGCACTGAGCTGTCTGTCATGATTTTATAATGTCAATGTGTACTGACTTGCCAGTACGTCAGCACACAGCATAGGTTGTGTGCCAAATGTTGGTGGCACAAGTGTGGACATTCTGCAACAGTCTACAGTTGTCATCTCTACCTGATATCCTAGGCCTCACGTGCATCCAAATTTGTCTGTGCACTTGTTTGGTGTCTGTATCACAGTCCCAAGTAGGTTGTCATTTGTTCCATTATATGTACAATCAGTGTGTCCTTGGCAAGAAGGATATGTTTATGGAAACACCTGTTCACTTTCAAAGCTGAGTGGCTTAGTGGGCTAATGCACTGTGTTGTAGTTGATATGGACCTGGGTTTGAAATTTGGCAGGGGATGAATATTTTTCAGCTGTGCATCACTAATAAACAGGATAATTTTTTGGAAACTGCTGTTAGTCTTCAAGGCTGAGTGGCCTAGTGGGCTAATGCCACTATGTCATAGTTGGCAGGATGATAATTTTGCTGATGTGCAGAACAGTGTAAGACAGAAGGTGTTTAAAACAGTTTTAAGCAGCTTTAATTGTGTATCTGTGGGTTTGAGCGATGCACTGCGATGCCACGTGGCATTTAGCCCTTCTTAAATCACACTATTTCCAAAAAAAGAAAAGAAAAAAGGGGTGATAAGAAAGTGGTGAAATGGGGGCAAGCAGTGTGAAAATTAATATGAAAGGCAGGTAGGGATATGCAGGATGGGTTTAGGAAAGGACTATAACTCTCCATTTCTTGTACAGCAAAAGCTGTGTATTTCATAGACAATTTGGAATTTGGAGCCTCACATCCCAAAGGGAGGGGTGTGGGTGACATAACTTTGTTGATTAATTGCTGTGATGATTGATTGATGCCAGTGTAGGTGTGGGTGAAATGGAGAGCTAAGCATGGGGAGATATTTATTTTGCAGGACAGGTGTTTTTTTTTTTAAGGAGAGAGTGGGATGTTGGGGAAGGGATATAGGTATGTGTGGGGAGGTAAGTTGGGTAGGATACGTAGCATTTGTGAACAGACAAGACAGCAGACAGGGGCAGTGTATGACACATGAGTGGAGGGTGTTGTGGAATGGAAGGACCAAGTGCCCCCAGACAGCAGCAGCAGTGGGGCTGAGCTCCCCACCCATGGAAAGTCACCACTGCTTCTTCACTGCCCTGAAGGTGGCTGTGCTGGGGGCTGGACACCAAGGCCAACCTCCCCTTCCAGGAGCACCAGTCTGCCCTCAATCTGGTGCAGTCAATTGTCCATATCACAATGGAGAATCCTGCACACCATCCCTGGGAGGTGTTGCCAGGTGACTACTCCCTTTGCACACCTGTGCCGGAGGACGGACCCCATTTCCTAAGGCATTTCCACCCTTGGGTGGTGCAGGACCAGCAGAGGTGGCAGCTCCACATTGTGTGCCAGATGTGCTGGGACCCAGTGCCACGGTCACATGAGGTGGGGTAGGTGGGTCCACAGGTACCAACTTACCCAATTATGCTATGGTGCTGAAGTTTTTTCAAAGTGTATAGGTTAGTCATGCACAAAACATTTAAATGTTAGTTATAACATCATGCATGGGTGTTCCAATTAACCCAGAACAATAAAATTGCATAGCATACAGAACACAACAATAAAAGGGATAACAATCAGTATTGTGACAGCATGCCAGTAACAGTTATGGCAAAATGCCAACAGCATTGGTATTTCAACAAGGTATGTTAATATGCAACCATTGTAATATGTAACAATAATAAAAAAAGAATGCCCTGGAGAAGCCTGCACACCATCCCTGGGAGCTGTTGCTGGTTGACTACTCCCTCTCCACTCCCATGCCCAAGAGGGGGATGGGCCTTGTCCCCTGAGGTGGTTCCACCCATGGGTGGTGCAGAACAAGCAAAGGGGGCAGCTCCAGGTTGAGTCCCAAATGTGCTGGGACACAGTGCCATGGCCACATGAGGTGGGGTAGGTGGATCTGCAGGTACCGACCCCCCCAATTATGCTATGGTGTTGAGTTTTTTTCAAAATGTATAGGTTAGTCATGCACAGAACATTTAAATGTTAGTTGTAACAGCATGCAAGGGTATTCCAATTAACCCAGAACAATAAAATTGCATAGCATACAGAACATGATAATAAATGGGATAACAGTCAGTATTGTAACAGCATACCAGTAACAGTTACAGCTAAAGGCCAACAGCACTGGTATTTCAACAAAGTATGTTAACATGCAACCATTGTGATATGCAACAATAAAACACAAGGCCCAACATAAGGTCTTGTGAACAACATATGTGAAATGGAAACCATACCCGTAGTATAACAATAATAATATTTGTGATGCAAATAAGGAGTGGGGGGAGAGAGAGAGAGATAGACATTCCATTAACAACAGTATAGGCTTATATTTATTGCAACAGTACTGTTCTATACTCTACAGGTCTGTCCTCACTTTTATGTCAACAAGTGCCCTATATCTTCTGTAGCACGTATATAACTCTCAAGCTGTCCACATGGGATAGGATGGACCAAGCTGTAACACCTACAGGTACAGAACTACAGGGGACTATTACATGTCAGGAGAACATATACGACTACCGAGGTGTACTGTGCACTGATGTGTGAGTGTGCTAGTGACATACTTCAACTGGATATTAAATCTGTGTCCAAGAGTTTTGGCAACAGTGATCACTATCTCTGACAGTGTGACATTTGAGAGACATGTTTTGGCCATAGTACAGAGAGTTTACACATACCCTGCCATCCTTGACAGGCATAGGGTTAGATTATCAGCAGACATTCACAGAAGCACCAGGCATACAGCCATAATAACAATAAACAGTTTTAATTGTCTTATTAACTTGGAATAGTAATTACTTGAGGACATTTACTTTAATAAAGTCTTATCACCTTGCTGGGCAATGCTGTTTACAAACTAGTACATCTGGACACACAAATTAGTATACCATTGGAACAGCTTCTATAGACAATTTATTTACCTGTAATTCCTGTGGGGAGAAGATCTGTTAACAATACATAACTGTTTCTATACAAATTCAGTAGTACTTGTCTGTTTCCATAAATATATAGTAGTACTTGTCCCTGGATTCGAACCCAGGAATGTGTGTGCAAAAATGAACAACATGCATATCATTTAGCAAACTGAGCTACTGGGCCATTGCTGTGCATTCATTGACTGATAAGCAAACTGAGCTACTGGGCCATTGCTGTGCATTCATTGACTGATATGAACCTAGAGCTCCCCTGGTAACAAATTCTGACCTGGTAATGTAGATAGAGTGTCACACAAGACTGCAGTGATGTTTGAGCACACATGCATGAGTTGTATGCATCACAGAGATAGTAGGCGAACTGTGTATTACTACTTGGAATGCAGGTATCAACATTTAATCCCTAATGGATGGGAATATGTGTGATGTGTACAGATCATACTGGGGTGCTAGGTTGGCTACTTGACCCATATATAGTTGCAGATGGCATATTTGCAGTCTACAGCTATTACAGTGTCATACTCACCTACTTCAGCATAACTACAATGAGGAATGCAAAGCGCTGAAATGCAAAGGTTAACACAAGACAATCCTGAAGGGAACACACTATAATTATAATACCTTACACACTACTATTCAAGGTTCATATCTTATAGTGCAAAACAAATATAATACTGCAGTATATACTATAGTACAGCTCCACATCTACACTTTAGAAAAACAGTTCTTTATCGGCCACCCTTTAGTCACTTAATGTAATTATACCCATGTTTACTTCACAGCACTTGTAATACTCGAGTTCTGGACCAACAGCCCAAAATACGCAGAACACTTGGCACAACAAACCTTTGAGGGTGACATGAAACAGTTAACATTCTTTTTATTGTTGAACAATTTACATAAAGCAGGCATTGAAAGACAGCTGTTATCCACAATGTATGCATTACTAATATTATTTCCTTAACAATTGTGACAGCAGGTGTACTTTATTTCCTGCAATTTATGAATGCAGATGATGTATTCACTTCACATTATGAATCCAATTGTAATTTATTACCTGAACATCATTATTAATACAGTATACACTTGTTATTCTTTAACATTATTAATGCAGTAGTAACTTTCTTTCCTTCATATTAGCAGATTCCATGCTTTCATTTGTATTGAACTATACCTGGCATTACTCACTTATATCAGTCCAGGTTTATGAACACATTCATTGCAGTACACTCAAAACAGAATATACCTACTGGCAGTAACTACTGTACTCTTTCTTAATTATATTACTATAAATTGCAAGATATATCTGTACTCACCACACTATCGGTACAACCTGGCCAGGTGCCCTGCATGGGCCTTTAAGTTGCAAGCTCTCCTCTCTGCAGCTGTGGGGAGAGAAAAACACCATCATGTGTACCTGTCTATCAGATATTCATACTAGACTTTGGTAAATTAATGCTTCCTATACTTATAAACATGTAGGGAATTGTCATCCCAAGCATCTTGGATCCACTAGGCCAAGAGTTCCCCCTTCCTACTCTTCAGTCATTGTAGTGGTGATTTACCTGCTCACCAGTGCAGGAGTTGCCAGTTGCACTGGTCAGGTCACATGCCAGCTGATCCCAGGCCTCAGATTTACATTCAGACCCCTGGTACTGGCCCTGCATCAGCTAGTTGTCATGGTCTTATACGAGGACTCCAACCATGACCCTGGACTCAAACATGCCCCACCGCTGCACCTGGAAGCAAGTACCTTCTCCAACTCCAGCCATAGTTCCTGCAGTGATCAAACTCCAGCAGGTTCTGGCTGTATTCCTGCCTGTTTATGTTAAATAACGCTGTTTTCCCTCCCTTTGCCACCACTGGACCATTTTTAAAAATGCTAATTGACGCTAAGCATCGCACAAACCCAATAAGCTTAGTTGAGCAGTGCTTAAACTGGCAATCCTTAGCAATGCTTAGTGGTGTGCAAACCAGCTTAGCTGAGTTGAGGACTGCTTAAATGGGCATTCCTTAGCAGTGTTCAAACCAGCTAAGCAGACCTGCACGTTGGTAAGCATTGCTAAAACAGGTCCTATTTAAGCATTGCTTGGCTTGTCTTAGCAATGCTTAGCAGAGCTTAGTTAAAGACAAACCAGAGTTTTTCAAAAATAGAAAAAATTATTGAAAGTAATTGTTCATTAATGATACTTACACTATTCCTACACAGAGTTTATTAAATCTGGGGCATATGTCTGTGCTTCTTATTTGCAGTACACTTGGCATGGAGCACCACAGATCACTGGTATTTCACATTCAAAATTCAGAAACTCAAAACATACTTACCCATTGCACAAACCTTTACCATCAGTTATGCAAACATGCTTGTCATTAGTGTGCTTTAGTAAGCAATTTTGACAAAAGAAAGAAAGTAATGTCAGTGGCTTGTATTACTTGTGTATGGTTTATTGGCTTATTGTAGTCTGGATATGAGAATTCCACTGTGATACTATATACTTACTACATAATGTAAATGATTTTTACTCTGAAACATACAACTCTTCCAAATGTGTTCCAGTGAAATGGTACCACTGGACACCTACTTCCTTAGTTGTATTAATGACTGTAATAGTATATGTTTGGCTTGTATAGCTCATAATTACCTGACATAATGTGCACACATCACATAGCCTGCACAGTGATCCACATCCTAGATCAAGAGCTTCATACAATGATCTTGAGATGAACAGTTGAAGAATGCATAGCCATGATGCTAAGATGCAGCTTGACTACTTCCATTCACTGAGTATACAAATGCAGAATTTTGCAGACTGTCATGAATGGGGCTCCTTCCCTACCTGATTCCAAAGGAAAGATCCCTCTTACTACTGTGATGCATGGAGTAAGTGAGAATTGACAGTTAACAGCATAAATAAACATAGTGAAGTGAAGGCTGCATGCATTGTTTATTTCACCATCAAAACTAGAAAGGACAGGGCAATATCAAGAGAAAATGACAGTGGTAAGTTGTTTTTTGTGTTTCTGTAATGCAGGACTGTATGTCCAATGCACACATTAAGCAGTGTATAGTTTTGAACCAACTCAGGTGAAAGACTTTTTAATTGGTAAATGTTATTGGTATATGTAAATTAATAGTGCAAGCATGCAGATTATCCTCCTTTGACTTTGGCTTGGTCATCCACAGAGGTTTCTATCCCCTATTAATAGTGTAATATTTCTCTCATGCTGCTTTGATCTTTTGCACTCTAGCACCTTATGTGTTTTTTTCCAGTAGTCTTTTCATTGTGGCTAACACAGCATTCTGACATTTGACAAAATCCTACTGCCAGCTTTAGAATTACAGACAATGGAGAAAAGTTGGCAAACTAGTAAAAGACCTCAAACTTCTGATACAGTAGGACATTGCATTCAGTGCAGGTAGTGGACACGAAGCAGATTCAGTAGTATCGTCACATATAGTTGGACCTAAAACACAGGCAGCATAAATGTTCCAAATGAAGCAATTGTGATGTGTGAATAAACATGCAGGTAGCACAGTAGTATACATTACCATGCTTTATTTGTATTGAAGTAACAATGCAGTGGTAAAGGGAAACTACCATGAATGAAATTGTGTAACTATTGAGAAAATGTAAGGAGCACCACAAGACATAATTCCCAAACAAGTACTGATACTGACAATTGCAACATGCAACAATTGCAACAAGTACTGATACTGACAGTAGCAACATGCATGTTGGGAATGGTAGGAAATAGGATAGTTAATCAGTCACAAATCATTTATGTGGTGCAATCCATGCATCTTGGGAAGGGTAGGAAATAGGATAGTCAGTCGATCTCAAATCATTTATGTGATGCAATCCACAAGGAAGTTTCACAGAAATAGAATTGTCACTTTGAACAGCGTATTATATGCATATTATATACTGGTAAAGATGTAATTACCTGGGAGACATGGAACATCATGAGAAACACAGACTATATTAAGATGGAATTCCTGGAAGATACAAGTGATTTGGAGGCAGTCCATTCACATCTGGCTCGTGTGTGTAAGAGTGCCAACGTATGCCTATGGACATGATTAAATATGTGTAAAAGGAAGACCACTCCTGTCAGTTAGCACCTAAGAGATGGACTCACAGCACAAGTGTGCCTGATGTCAGCACTGTGTAATTACAACTGCTACATCACCATTTAACTTTATTTTATAGGTGATAGGATTGTAAAGCAGATGTGGCTAACAAGTGTAGATCCAGCTTCTGGCATTCATACCCACATTAATGCAGTCTGAAAAAATGCACCTCTGAAGGCAGTTTAGTATCATGTCCTAAAACAAAATATCTCTCTAACTGAGAATTGTGCAAGACATTGTTAATACTTGGATCATAACATGCAACATACCTCAGAGAGAGAAGAAATTATTACCATCTGTTAGGAAGTGAACTGTAGAAAACACATGTTGATTGTGACCTTTAACATTCAGTGGCCTATGACATTCTTGTTGCCCTCCACGCATTGGCCACAATCTCCATTGCATGACCATCAGCAGAGCCATGCTGTCAGAGGCAAATTCTGACAGGTTTTTACCACAGACCAACAACTACTAACAATAAGTATTCCATGAAGATTTAAGTAGAAACCTTTGGGCAGCACTTTGCCCTGAGCATAAGTTTTTGTAAAACCTGGAAATCTGATTTACAGAGTGCAGAAGTGCCTTCATATGTAAGCAGACAGACAAAATGTTATCTGTGTAAAAATGGGCAAACAAACTGCAGGACTTAGACTAAAGAACAAATCAAAGCAGAAGAAGGTAAATTGATAACTGGTATAAATATCTCAGAAGAAGAGAGACAGGGAGGAGATATAAACCATCTACGACTGACAATGACACAATTTAATACTAGAAGAAAAGCTGAAAGGTGATAAGAGGACGATATATATACATAAGCGTATGTATTGATATATTTGATATATAACCTATATCTATATCTATGGATACACACATACAAACACACACACACACACACACACACACACACACACACACACACACACACACACACACACACACACACACACACACACAAAATGATTTGTTGAGATGATCCTTAATGGATAAAACACAAATGACTCAATGAAACTCAAATCACTGATACTCCAAACTAAGCACTGCTACAGACTATGAAAGATGGAGAGTTCCAATTTATTGTAT
>NC_056725.1:441822539-441830039 GCF_019279795.1 Protopterus annectens | reverse complement strand
GCCTTGATTTCAAAGAAGTAAAAGCCAAAAAGGGGTGGCCCAAGGACCAGTCCCTGAGGGACTCCTTTTGTGACTTGCCCCTTTGTAGAGGTAGAGTCCCCAGTTTTAACTTCCTGGGTCCTGTATGTGAGCTGGCTGGCTATCCATTGGCTGACATAAGGGTTTATATCTAACCTCTTGAGTTTGTCAACAATGCCCAAGTTCGGTATTGGCCAGGTCAAGGTAGGCAGTGTGAATCATTTTCCCCAAACCCTTTGCTTTGATGAATATGTCAAAGAAATCCACCAGGTTGAGTAGGCATGCCCTGCCCTTGATGAAGCCAAATTGGAAAAAAAGGCCATCGCATTTCTCATATAAATGATGATGATGGTTGGTAACAGAAAATGTGACCAATAACAGAAGCAGTAAGTAGCGGTTAGAACCAAACACTGGGATTTGATCTGTAAGGCAGAAACCCTGACTCTGAACAAGCAGATCTATGGATTAAGAATCTCTACTGCAGAATGTTATGCCATATATGTGAAACCTTAAATCTTGACAATTATGTGCCCAAGAAAGTCAAAATGTTGACTGTTTTAGATATTAATCAAACTCTAAGGGGGCATAACTTTCATTGGCTGAATAACAAGCATTGAAAAAATGGAAACAGTAAAAACAGAGAATACAACATTTTGTAAAATACAAGCTGTGTGCAAAGCTTTCATTCACCCCTCCTCCCAACATGCATGACATGATTTTGTAAAGGTGTAGATGATTCAGTTTGGTCAGAAAATTCAGTGTCTGTTATCCTCTCTACCATTTGATACTAACCTGTTGTTGACATATTTCACTCTTTGCAAGAACAGCTATGTGTAGCAAATTCCTTGAATTACTAATTTACAGATATTGGTGGCATGCATGGATGTATATTGATACTCTTAGCTATTCCTTCAATTGTTTTCCCTGAAAATGTGATCTTCGGATTCTAGATAGAATGATCATTCACAATGAAATTTAGTGATTAATGCATTAAACAGGGCCTGGTCTGATCACACCATGTTCTTTTCACTTCTGTTAACTGGTTCCAACTGTTTACAAATGTCACTATCATGTCTATTACCTGTGTTGTTATGCTTTACATTTCTGCATTTTACTTTCAAAAATGTGTGTGTGTGTGTGTGTGTGTGTGTGTGTGTGTGTGTGTGAGGTGGTGTCTGAGCTTTTCCCCAATTTAATAAGTGATGTTCATTTAGTAGTTAGATGTTTAGATCACTAATCCATTCTTTGAACTGAATCATGGTTTTAGACTTAATCATGACTTTTTCACATTGTTATAGACAGAGTGCTGGTTATGCTCTCACAGTTATTTTCATGACTCATTAAAACTTTATGATTTATTGCACTTACTTGTTTGCTTATCTATTTGTTTATTTATGAACTGTAGGACAGCTGGGCTCAAGAACTTGTCTTTATGAGTGATCCAGCTGCTTTGATCATAGTAAGTTTTCTTCTTAAATTAGACTGCAAGTAAACAACAAAAAGAATAAGAATTAGCAGCTTATCTGCTGCTAGACCAAAGCCTGTTTGTCACCATTACCTTCTGTAGCAACTCCTCAATGATGAATTAGTTAGAGGCTTAGATATGACATTTGCCTCATTTGTTTTAATAAGAGAGAAAAATAAGAATAGCAACACCACAAACAGCTTTCTTTATCTTTTATATGCATTCTGCTGCAAATATGAAAAGTGTTTTGGTATTTTATTATCAAGAAGACTCGTTTAAGTTAGCTGTTGTTTAGAATTTTCCTGGCAAATAATTTCAATGGGTTTCTCACTTGAATCTACTCTCATGTTATTGGGACCACATTGCCTTGGCCTAACAGAAGTAAATTGGGTACTTTTCCATTATCAGGGCAACAGTTCTAATGAGCTAGCAGAAGTGGGCATGGTTGGTTATAGAGTATGTGCTGCAACCATAAATCCAGCCACTAGTTAGTGAGCAAACAGTAATACAAGTACAGAAAGCAGACAATATAAAAATGCAAAAAGCAATTAAATTGAGTAGTCAACCTGCACAAGCTCTGTTAGGACTTCTGCCACTAGACGTCAGTTTAACAGGTGAGCCATATCTTGCCCTGTTTATTCCGCTTAAAGGAGCATTACAATGCCCCATTTGGGATGTACCTTACAAGACACCTGCAACAACTGGAAAGATCACAGAAGTTCCTCACCAAGAGGATCACTGGCCTCAAGCTGATGCCCTATGCAGCTCAACTGAAGAAACTCCAGCTGTACTCGGTTGCATACTCAGAGGTGATCTTTGCCTGGCATACAAGGCCATGACCAACCCAGAATTGATGGACATGCTTCACCTAAAGAAAACCATATCCCTTCGAGCCACACACTCCAGGGATCTAAACCTCACCACAACAATAAATAGGCCACGCTGGAGGGATAGATTCCTGTCCCAGAGACTTCCATGCTCTGTAACAAGATTCCAATCTACATTAGGCAGAGCTCCAACCTAACCCTCTTCAAGAGAAACCTTGATGAGTGGATGGGAAACAGAAAGTTTATCCCAGGCATCACTTCAATAGCTCTGCTGGACAGAGGCCCAGGGAACTAATCTAAGGGGGCGATGAAAGCCAACACATTCTGGCTAGGCTTATAAATGCCTTTGGGCAGATAGCCTAGTACCTACCTATGAACCTATGAGTCTATGAACCTACAAGCCTTGTAAAAGCAATTAGCCCTTTTGGACCGAAATTTAAGCTTTGCCTACCACTTCGCTAATCACCACCCACTTTCTGACATCACTCCTGACCTGTTCTACAGTCCCACCCATGGCACCAATTGTCTTTACATTCATAGTTAACCCCCCCAGTTCCAGTTTTATTTTTGCTCCCTGTGGAGTTCAGTGCTGTTCTTTTGATAACCTGTACTTCATGTAGATAATGTATTCATATTTATTATTGCACATTCCAATCTTTTAATACTGTATACTTTTATGGTAACTGAAACTGCCGTCAAAGTTTTCACTTTCAGTTATTGAAGCTAAGGGTACACGTGTGCAATAAGGAAGAAGTGGAGGTTGTTTAGAAATTATTTAATATGCTTTTCTCATGTTCCTAACCATCATTCTTGTTAGTGAATGTTTACAATTTCATGATGACATTGTGTAGAAAATATATTTATAGAAGACTTACTAGGACATTAACATTTTGCTTTGTCTGTTTTTTTCTGTTTTATGACAGAGCGCAGTAACAGCTGAATGTCGGTACTGTTTCCATATTTGCGGTTGCAATTGCGGTTGTGCTTTTTTCCCCTCATCAAACAGGAGTTCTCAGTTCATCCATGAAAGGTGAAAAGGTGATTTCCAGTGTGTTTGTCCATTTCACCACTAAACTGAGCTTGTATTCCCGTGTTAGTGATCAGACAATATAGCTTTACTGCAGATACCTCTTTTTGAGAATCTCTTCTGAATATATAAACCACATCAACTGTTGCCCCAATAATGAAAAAGTAACGTAAATTGTTTAATAGAATTCTTCCTTATTTAAAAGCCAGTTTGACCAAGGGCCAAATGAATTCAATATTCTGAACCAATTTCCTATAAAATAAAAGTATCAAAATATGCTTCCCCTAGACTTCTAGAGCAAATGAAATGCAAAGTACAATTGTTTTTGTCCTGTTCCAATCACTTCAGCGTTTTTTGTCAAGCTGCAGTGTACACATTGCATCACAATTTTCAGTATGCTTACTTTAATTATATGCAAGATCGCACAGTCTCTTATGTCATGCGAAGTGTGATTCAGGCTTTTCTGCATCATCGTGTGGAAAATACCGTCATGATTTACTGCATCTGTCTCTCTCTCTCTCTCTCTCTATTAAGTTACAGCTAACTCCTAGAATGATCCCCCATGGGTAGCTAGTGCTATCCACACAGATTAGAAGGAAAAGTAGAAAACATATGTAGGATGCTAAGTTGTTCTTCTGTATCGTACATGCATGCACTCATGCCTACTGACAATTTAGAGTCCTCAATCCACCTACAGCATGTCTTTGTAAGGAAACCAGATTACTCTGAGAAAACCTACAGGAACATAAAGAAAACAGGCAGACTTGGCACAGAAGGCATGAAAGCCTGGAATAGAACCAGAGAACATCTTGCTGTGAGGTGGACATATTACACATTAGTTACTGTATACTTATTGAAAAATCCTTACGTTTTCTGGGATGACCTGTGCTTCTAGAACAAGACATTCAACTCCTCTGCTCCTACAATTTAGAATTTCTTAACTATCTGCACTTATTCTTATTTACATTTTTATGTTCTCTAAGATAAGAAGTTAGATTTTGTATAAATGGACCGCAAGTCTATACTACTGAGTCTTGAAAAGCTGTCTTGAGTGCAATATGCCAATGTGCAGCAGATGTCTCCTTTTTTAGTCACTTATATTCCACTGTTTCCCAAATGTTCTGCTGTTTTAAGAGGTTGATTTATTATGCTGTAGTTGCTGCTGGACATAACCCTTCTGATTATATGTTAGTCAGAAGTCCATTATCAGTCCATAGCTATACATGAGTTGCATATTCCTTCATTCATTTCTATTAATTCCCACTTCACTTCTGAGCATGTTTTAGTAAGAAAATATATTAAACTTTATTCAAAAGGAAGATCCTAAAGATACAGCATGGTGCTGCAGTATTTCATAACATTCACTGTGAAAACTTGAAATAGTTGATAAGGTTGAGCATACCAAAATCCCCATCCTTTAAAAATAGACTGGTTCACCTTCATGCTCAGTCATTGTCAACAAACAATTCAGAGAACGTGTATAATTGATTCATTTCCTGCTCCAAATATAATGACACACAATAATTTTGGATTAGCAGTGATACATGCTAGCATATATTCTGGTTATATATACAGATTGTCTAATATAGCCCTCACATTTTTCAAACATATTTATCTTCCTCTTTTTTGGGTAATAATGCATTTTACTAGATAGGTTAGGTAGCTTGAAAGTGATTTTCCATGTTTGTTCTGCAGCTTCTTCCTTTAGCCTGCATTTGACTGTAATTAATTAATTTCCCATTAGCACAGATGAATGGGTGTTTCTGCTGTTTTGATCTTTGAGACGCTTTGAGTTCTAAACTTAGCTCTGTTACCTGAAATGTTCATCCTAACAGCTGGAACTCTGCAGTCTCATATTTATTCATGGGAACAGTAAAGAAGTGTAAAGAAAAAGTTGAGTTTACCTATTGCAGTGAAAAATCCTTAAATCAATAATGTGCTTACTGTGCACAGAGTGTTCCAAATAAATGCAATCATGTTCAGATATGGCAAGCCCTCTGTAAATAGCACCATTGTTAAATCCTTAGTCATTCTTAATACTTGCTATGATCTAAAATAGACAACAGTAGGTAAACAAGACAAGAAGACCAGGAACTAACAAAAAAGAGCATTTCAGATCACAATCAGCTCTCCATGACCCTGTAATTTGTAATGAACTCAAAAGAGTGTTAAAATGCGACTATGAACAATTACAGATTTTGTTGCACCTTTCCATAGTTATCTATCTATATAAGTTTGAGTATATATATATATATATATATATATATATATATATATATATATATATACACACACACACACACACACACACACACATATATATATATATATATATATATATATATATATACATATACACACAGGCACACACACACAAACACACGTACATAGACATGTACATGCACAGACACACGCACACATTTATGTATCTATACATATATATATATATATATATATATATATATATATATATATATATGTGTGTGTGTGTGTGTGTGTGTGTGTGTGTGTGTGTGTGTGTGTGTATGTGTGTGTACAGATTTACTTAATAATGTCTAACCTACAAAATGTCGGCACTGCACAATACCGACATTAACACTAACTGTCATCAACAACAACAACAGTCTGAACCAGCCTACAGTCATACTATGCAATCTCCAAAATTAAAAGAAAATTGTTTTGTTTTTCAGGGGGTGGCATGCCTCCCCTACACTCTCCTCACCCCACTAAATATATATATATATATATATATGTATATATATATATATATATATATATATATATATATATATATATATACATACCAACTCTGAGGTTGCAAATCAGTGTGGAAAAGTGAAAACTACTTGAATTCCATTGTCACATGATCTTTCTCATATTTCCTTTTTATAAAACTCATAACATATTCTGTAGTCTTTCTTGACATGGCGTCATACAGTACAAGAATAACTTTCAGCACTGTCACAATCAGTACTTCATCTGCTGACTTTTTCAACATTCTTTTTCTCTCAATAGTATTACTGTCAATATTCTCTAGTTTTGATATTATTCAGTTCTCCAATGTATATTTCTGTCTATCTATCTACCTACATAGCTATCAAACTATCTGAATGCTATAAACATTTATAATATTGAACATCTATAATGTTGGCAGACGTAAGCAAATGGCCATATGATCACAGAAGGCCAGAATTACTTTCTGGGAAGTTGCAGTACATAGGGTTACTACCTTTTTTTGTTGCCAAAACTTGACCAACGTCACACCCCTTGCACCTCCCACAACCCTGCACATCTCCTCCCCTTTCCCCACCCACTTTCTGCCGATTCTGTGACATCATTGTCATTTCATGTGTGGAAGGACTTCCTGCATTTTCATTAGCGATGCTTTTGTTTCTGCTGATTTACTATGCTTTTCTGTTAAAAAGCATACTAAAATCTCCTGATTTTGCAAACTCTGATAGCCTGCCTCTTATTTTGTAACTGAATACCAGAGTTTGTATGGTGTTTTCCAGACTACTGGACAATCAATTTGATTTTCAGAGAGACTAAAAAAAATAGATAGGTGGCAATGCTAGTAGTACAGCATCTTCCTCCACTGTTGTGTGAATTGGTATATATACACTATATAACTATAACATCTATATATATATATATATATACATATATATGTATATATATATATATATATATATATATATATATATATATATATATATATATATATATATATATATATATATATATATATAAAAACAAGTAAACACCTTTTTGGGGTTTTTTTTTTTTTTGATATTTTGAGTTTCTGGCTTGTAAATTTGATCTTTAGAAGTTTATTTTTTTCTTCAATATTATGAAGTCCACTGATATAAATGTATGCAAATAGGTATAGTTTAATTGATCAAATTATGCAATCATTGAACAGAATAAAGCTGGCACAGATGATCAAAAATCAGCAGATCAAATGCACTAGCTTGCTTTCTGTGTGACAGCATGCATAGTGGGGATAAGGGAACTGGTGCTTTCCTCTCTGTAGAGTTATTTAGGAGACAGTGTTTAAAATTGGCAGGGACTGTGGGAGGTGCACGAAGCAAGCTCTGTCAGATGCAAAAAAATAATGTTTTTTTTTTTTGGATTGATTACATTTTATTGATCTTGTACACTTT